>NW_024067382.1:0-40203 GCF_015039405.1 Cantharellus anzutake | reverse complement strand
ATGACGTTACGCAAATGATCCTCATTTTCCCAGAGATAGTTGCGGATAATTGCCAAGCCACCGTAGAGCGGATCTTCTTCGGTGACGAGGACTGTTGGGGGTATCAACGAGAAAGCCAATAATGGAATATGTAAACAAATCATACGGAGCCAGATGTATATGACTGCGCACCTATATCTTGTTGTGCATTGACTACGGGGCAACCGCGCGAGTAACGCCGTTCAAACAGGTAAGGGGTAAACACAACAATCAGTCAATCATTTGCACTCACTACTACGCGGAGACTTAACAATGATGTGCAGATGTCTACCCTGAGGTGGACGCAAGAAAATGTCGGATAATCTCTGCACAGGTGATAGCGTTTTCTCATCTTCAAGTTCAGCGCTCTTCACATTCTCCTCGAAACTGCCGTCGAATGGGATGGAAACCATCCAGAGTGTGAGGTCACCCGCGTCAACGTATTGGAGAGCGACCTTCTTCTCCACCATGATGGCTTTTTTGAGGGTGGAGACAGACTCTGTACTCGCAATTTTGACCGAAAATATTTGGCTGGGGTCATCGTCACGAATGAGACAGTACAGTTCGAGGATAGGAGGAGGTGGCACTAGAAATAGAAAATGGGTCACAGACAGAGATGGCTCCCTGACTATCACTCACCAACACGCGGGAACTGAACAACGATGTGTAGGTTTTGATGATCAGGTTGATCTGAAAAAATGCTGGACAATCTCTCCACAGGCGATAATCCTCGTCCGCCTCCAAGTCCAACCTTCTCCTCGAAACCGTCGTCGACTGGGATGAACATTCCAAAGCGTGAGGGCGTCTGCGTCAACATGTTGGAGAGTGACCTTCTTCTTGTCTTTGGATTCTTCCTTGAGGGCACCAAAGGCTTGCATTCGAAATTTCCACCGGGAACACTCGGCTAGCATCATCGCCAATACCCAGCAGTTAGATCGAGTGTGAGGACATAGGTTATTGGCAAGTTGGGACTCCAGAGTCGCCCGTAGCTCAACGGAGTGTGGCAGTCACGTGTCAAACCAAAACCAAAATTGTCGCATTTTAAAACCGACTGAAGTAGTCCGTTCCAATACTTAATGCAAAAATTAAATCATAAATACCCAGACACATTGTAACGTCGAATTCCATACCAAGATGGCATGGGCCAATGCCGGGGAACGGAGATGTGGATATTGTACAGTATGGTGTTCCGACTCAGGCAAATTAGTTGTCCGAGGGACCCGAAATATTATATGTTGGCGGATACCAACCGTTCAAGCGGAAAAACATGTCTGTATCAATGATATCGTTAAGTAAATAGTGAAAAGCCCGCTGTGGGTCAGACGTAGGGCCCAAAAATGCCTGCCGAGTGAAGTCCGTCACCGGCACAAAACGCAAATTTGGGTGTTATTGTTATCAGCCGGCAGGTGTCTGAACGCGATATCAATTTGATAGTTAGATATTTTAGATACAAAGTCAAGTAGTCGGTAACTTGCCTGAGCGCGATATCAATCCGATAGTTAGATATCGTGTTCTGGCCAAGTCGCGGACATTATATACATGTTTGGCCAACCAAGATAAAAGAGATACAAAGTGGCGCGCAACGTGAGGTTAGAGAGATAATAGGATCCATCCCACTGCCAGTGCGGGTAGTCACAATATGCGTGACTCGGTGCGCCACGTCGGGTTGCTACGTCAACAGTTATCGAGTCGGAGCAGTGCGAATCCAGTAGCTCAGTCTTGTGCTGTATACTCAGAGAGCAAAACCATTTGGAGGTCGGACACCAACGCGATGAGACACTGAGAGGATCCCACAGCTATTTCAAGTAGTGCATGGACTCGAGCAAAGGTCATACCCCCAGATACGTCCCGCATCATTATGGCATCATCTCTATGATGCCCATGGAAGATCTTGTTTGTCCGTACGAATTCTTCACCCCAACTTCCATCGTCAAAAGGTTGATATCGGATCTTGTAGTAGTGCCGTGGAATCACCTAAAGCGAGACAATGAGAAGCCAGGATGATGACGCTCATTTGATGTGCACTGCAATGAGTCAACGTACCCAATTCGCCTCAGATCCATCAATGTTATGTAGTCCATAATTGGTACGAAGGAAATTTCGGAACTTCAGAGTCAAATCAAGATAGCTAGGTTCGCCCAGGTGGGATTGTTCAATGAATGAGATCGAGCACTTGGTGTCTTTTGAAACTCTGTGCTGATTGGTATTGGGGGTGCGTGGTTCGTTGCAAAGAAACCCATATATAGTGTGTGGAGAAATAATCGTGTTTCTTACTGAGACTGGAATGAGTGACGAAGAGGAATGCGCAGTGTTAATTCCCACCACTCTGTAGCGGGTCCTGCCAATTTTTCGACCCTGATTGATGTCAAGATCACATTACCAATTCTCCATAACCCAGAGCCACCCAATATTTTCGAGCACTCTCATCCCTTCCCCCCTTCTCTCCACCTGGTACTATCCAAGGAGGCCCGCTCACCGATGACCAAAGCGTGCAAGAAAATCAGTCTCGTTCGAAAGCACGTCCCAATCTTGTGCCAATTCTCCCACGTCACTGAGTGCATACTGGATAGAGCCCTCAACATCCACAGAAGGCAGTTCTACTGCCGAAGCTGCTGTCCATCCTACCATATTGTCGAATCCACACTGGGATCCGGATGGCCATTTGCGACGAGCTATTCCATCTCCCATCGCTCAAAGCGAATTCGTGGACATCGGAACATTTGATGCACGGCCACAACATTCTGCGCGAAGAATTGGAAGTGACTCAAAGAGGGCATTTGTCCTAAGTGTTTACTCGACGGATCAATGAGCCACATACTGGAACATCAACGCTTCTCGAGCACGAAATACTGGCCGCGGAAATCGTAGGCCAATCACACTTCGTGCGCACTGTGGACCCAGCTTCTCAATCGGAAGCAAGGGATCGGCAGAAGATGAACTCCAGAGTCCTGTAGCGAAGAAAGGCCCACTCTTTTCCACGACGAACGAGGACCAGATGGACTGCACGAGTCCTAGTGAGGATTGCAGAGGGAAAAGTGAAATGTAAGGCGGGGCAGTGTTACGGTGAATCGCCTTGACGGTCTCTGTGAGTGATAGAGACCATCACCACAGCGTCGTTTTTTTCATCTAAGAATTTTCTCCATTTCCATGTTTGCATGGCCTCTTCCGTTTTCTGCTGGTTTGCGTAGAAACCTTCATTGCCTGGAAAATGTCTGGCTATCCCGTTTGACAAAATTGATGTCTGAGGCACTCGTGTCATTCCATATAGTAAATGCGAAAATCATCCGCGAGCGGTGTGAGACAGGCAGAGAAACCTGAAGCCTTGAAATCATCGTGCCATGGGTACCGCGTGCCATCGACGCCATTCCGCTGTTCCTCTCAGCCAGGTGAGTGGTCCTCGAACCTCAAAATCGTGGCTAGGCATGACGTGGAGATGGGGGGTGTACCAAAGCGGGTCAAACGTTAGGGGTTCTGTCGCGTCAGGGGGTGTCTACTGTAGCTGCAGTGTAGCGGAGTTGGCGGAATTTATTCCTCTCATAAAGGAGCAACAGAATTAACTGCAAGGTAGCGGTTTGTTTGCAGATTGGGAAGTACACTCAACAGTAAGCGTATAGACGAATAGACGAATAAATCCGGCCAACTCCGCTGCACTGCAGCCGACCTCGTTGGTCCGTACCAAAAACCAAAAACCGAAACCGAAAACAAAACCAAAATCCCCCATAAAAGATGGCGTGGAAGGAAGGCATGCGATGGTGAGAAATGAGGACGTAGCGGAGTTGTTCGAATCATATTGTTGTCGTATTGTCATGATGGGGAAAGTGGACCGTAGGTTACAGAGGACGCTGTCCTAAATTTGCAGGACTCACTACGGAGTGCACCGCTCGCTTCGTCATGCTTGTTCCCAAGTGATATTTTGGCTCTAATCATGATGGACTTCCAGAATTTATGGATATTTCCATCCTAGTTCCGTGACACTGCGCTCGTGTTCCTCCCCGCGATCTTGCATGCGGACGGCAGTTCTGTCACAAAGACATAACCATCCGTATCCATCCTTCCGCCCAAGGTTGTCATGAATGGCCTTGGATATGTCTGATTGTCGATGTCTCGGTAGGGAGTTGCTTTTGAAACTTGATGAGACTCAAAGAGAGGCGGTTCTCCCTTTTCAATGATCGACGTATCCTCAAGGGCATGCGAGTAGTGATCATCATTAGCGGGGATAGGATAATTGATGGAGTATGGTAGGTGTTTTTCTTTGTCCTTACTTCTGGAGTTGCCATAGATCGCCCAGTAATCTTCGTCAGAGGGCTGTTTTCTAGACCGGTATTTCTGGAATAGAAAGATAGCGACGATAAAAGCAGTAAGGATAGCAAAGACCGCCAAAACAGCAATTGCTGACCGAGATGGAGAAGTGGATATGTTTTCGCTAGTTGACGCATCTGTATTTGTCTGAAGAACAGAGGCAGAATTAGAGGTTGCGGAGGGATGATAGTTACTGTAGGATGGTGCCAATAGGGAGATCGCGAGAAGGGAAGGAGCTGGGTATTGATGGGTTTGCGTTGTAGGGATCGCTGCCGCAGTATCAGGTGAAGGATAAGTAGGAGATGCTGTCTTAGACTCCGAGGGGATTGAGAGAAAGCTGTCAGACTGATTGGGAACCGTCTTCAAGGGAACAGGATCGTGGTGGGAGCCAGTAACTATTGAAGAAGAGTCCGAGAGGTAACTGAAAGTCTTCGAGGGGATCAGAGCAGCAGTAGACGTGGCCATGACGCGTGTATGCAGCGAGCTCCAGGAAGTTGGGACGGAGGTACTCGACAGAAACAAGAGCCCATTAGTTCTTTGAAGAGGCAAAGATGATGAAAAAGGCGGAGTTCCATGAATTTCTACGGATGCCGCGTCCTCACTTAGAGGTGAGCCCTGAGACCAAATTTGCTTAAAGAAGAGAGCGACATAAAGAGTGACATGAACAATATTGTGCATTTCAGGGTTGCTGGTGCATGGAAAAAGTGCATGAGCATAGCGATTAAAATTCGCGATGAACACATACGCCTACGAGGATGCCGAGCGACAACGGAACGCGATTCCTCAAATGAGAGGGACGTGTTGTTGATGCTTGTTTATTTATTACTAAGAGCAACAACTACAAACAATCAGAGCGGCAACCTGGGATCCAGTGAACGCTGACGTCTGTCAAATCCTAATGCTGCGAGCTATCAAGGCCTCATTCTATCGTGGTGGAACTAGGTATTATGACCTAGACCTGTGCTTCCTCATCTCATCCCCGGATCTTCAGCAAGGGTCTGTTCTTCCGGGCTTCAGATTTAGCCCCATTCCCTCAGTCAATGCGGAATGAGATACTGCTTTCAGCTATGGGTATGGGAGTATAGTTTTAAGACCACTTGATGAATTCCTTCTGTCAGATCTTTAGGCTCCCCTGACCCGATGGCCGCCAGATAGATGGCATGGGTGGAGGCATATCTTCCTTGTCTAAAGCCGTAGTGCTTTCGACACCTGGAGAGGCTGTCTCCGAGATGTCTAGAGGCCCGGAATATTCCTTTCCGGATGGCGTTGACTGGGTGGATGATGTATCGCGTGCATCTAGCGAGAGGAGTGGATGGGATGTGGTGTATCGTTTTGCCCAAGTGGGAGTGCGAGATTTTGTGGTTGACTGGAGCAGTACTTGCGGGAACCTTGTGGCTGCGGTCGCACAGGTAATGAGACCTAGTTGTGGTGGAGAGTATCAGTCACTGACCTCTGTCGGGATCTAGTATGCCGTAGATGAAGGTTTGGTCCAAAAGCGTATTGAAGCTTCGATTCAAGGGCAGACACCCCCAGAGCGCTTCCCTTTCGCAACGAGGATCTTAGCAGCAGATAGCGGCAAGATTATTCACGCAACTACAGTAGTCTGCACTCCCGGATCTCTGGAGTCGGGTCGCCTCCGCTGGTATGTATCAAATTTTGGAGGCGCAAGTATCTCGGGCGTGCCAAGTACGTCATCACCCGTTGAGATAGAAAACCCGCTTCAAGGGAATATGCTTCCTACCGGGCGAGTACTTGACGCAATACCTATGGAGGGCAAATCTGTTTGTCCGGACTCATGCGTGGAAATTGCACCTTCAACTCACCGGATTCCTACAGATACCTTGCACAATCGTTGATGCCGGATTACCCTCAATTTTCATCCCATCGTCTGCTGTCTTCAGTGTCCCAGAATGGTTTCTCTCGCATCCGGCAGACCTTGATGCCGACCCCCGGTTCAGAGCGCGAGCAGAAGAGCTGCGCTATGCCGCGAGCCGTCTTAGCCCTGCACTCTCCTCTATCTTCTCCACATCGACCCCAAAAATCTGTGTTATTGGTTCTCCTGCTAGTTACCGGACGACAAGCGGGGAGGAGCTGAGATCAAACCAAATGGACTGCGTGTAAGCCCACGCGTTCGAGCGTGTGTCCTTCCTAGGAGCTTAGCTATATTGTTCAGGATTCGTGCCGTCAGTGTTGGTAACTTCCATCGGACCGTACCAGCCACCATGGTGTCAGCCCTAGCAGTGGCCTCTGTGCTTCCTGGTTCCGTTGTCTGGGATGCATGCCAGGCATCAGTGCTGCCTCAGGAGAAGAATATGTCCTTGCGATCAATCACTGTTGGACAGCCTGCAGGGCTGTCGAAGGCCACCGTTGCATTGGATATTCATGGGCAGCCCAAGTCAATCAATTATGTCCGCACAGCTCGTCGATTATTCCAAGGCGAAGTCCTGGTCAAGGCATGATGGACACTGGTAGATTGATCGAAAAGCAACATGGAATCTAAATGGATTCAGTCCATGTATTATCATCTGCGTTGTTCTGACGATTCCGAAATATGTATTAACTAGTTCTATGGTCCCTCCGCCTATCCTGTGGCTCTCTTGACAACTTGTTCTTTTGGACCCAGTATCTGGAGACGCTGCGTCAACTTCTCTGACGCCAGAAGGTCAGATCTGGCCCTGTTAATAAGTTGTGCGCGGGGAACTTGAGGTGGAGGATGTTGGATTGCCTGCAACGCTCGAGCAAGCTGTAGCAAAGTAGGAGCTTTAGCGACTGGGAACTAAAGTGGGCTCATAACTCACTTTCTGGTGCATTGCATCAGAAGTAGTAGCAGAGAGCTTCTCCAATAAGAGCGCATGCGTGACAGACGTATCCACCATGAGAATGGAGCGATAGCTCATCAGGAAGATGACCAGATCCACATAGGATCCCCAAATCACAGAAGTAATTGGCTGCAAGCGAGAACCGTCACCGCAAATAAAACTCACAATCTGGCACTCTTACCAAAGACGGATCAAAAGATGAGGACATGGAAACATTGATAACCTTCTCGAAAGGAGGCCATACTTCATTCCAGACTATGCGCTCGAAACTACAGGCCTCGTCAGGTTCCTCAATTAGAACGTCTTCGTTCCATGCTAAGAGAATCCAAATTTTCATTGCTGCAAAGGCGCTGCTCATAGCTGCAGCAGCAACTGGGGCCCATCCTGAAACCGCTTCAGGATATGCAAGATGCTGCAGGGTCTTGGAGTATGAGAGCCCAAAATTGGCGACATGCTGGAGCATGGTTAACCGGTGTCGGGGCGTCTCCAGTGCAGCAAGCCCTAGTGCAGCCCAGCATCTTAGGGAGACGTCATTCCTGTTGGAGTTCTGATAGGCGTCAAGTCAGAATTGGCAGAAACAATCGGGTGCATATCTTACGCTGCCCATCACATCATTTATGATGCTGTTACCAAAAGGCTCTTCAGAGGCCGTAAGCACGATGTGACTGACGACGACCAAGCATTTGAAATGATAATCTGTGAAACGCTCCGTTGCATGAGATAACTCCAAGTAGGCTGCAGCGGAGTTAGCAAGCCTCCATTGCGCGTCTGCTGTAAATATGGAAGGATCCGAGATCAAACAGGCGGAAACAGTCTGCAAGCACCGTCAATCCGCTGCCCGAATCAGTATGCTGGCACTTACGCGAAGCATCGCTAGCAATGTTGCGACTGATGAACGACCGCGGCCCTTCAATTCTTCAACCAATGTGTCCACCACAGCAAGGGGAAGGTGTTGAGGGGGTAAGTCAAACTGCACACTGTTCGTTCTGGAAATCAAACTCCCAGTGACCTTGAATAGGTAGTCTAAACTCTCCTCGTGCACATCGAAGCGCACGAGGCATGCTCTCAGTAATGTTTCCAGATGAAGTAGAATGTCCTTCGCGACCAACAATGAGCGAGGCTTAAGGGCAAATTTAGTCTAGTCAGGTTCACCTTGCATCGAGCCTTATTGTGCTGTATGATGGTGGTAACCATGAAAAAAAGGGGATTTGGGTTGAAGGCCGAGGATGGCCACTCTGCAGTTTTTCGAGCTATATTCGTTAGGCCCAACGCAATATCTAGCGGGCAATTAAGAGGGTGGGTCAAACCGATGAACACTCTTAGGGGTACCTTGTAGTAAGCGATTTGAGAGATTCTTGTGGTGAACACGCACGACAAAATCGGCAAGATTACGAATGATGGGCCCGACAGATGCAAAGAGATCTCGGTCAGTTTCGCCCTCTCGAAGATCAAACATTTTCTCCAGCACAGTCCGGATAATCTCATTGGGCAGTGTTTCCTCCGATTGCGAAGCAGATGACTTGATAATTGTTGAGAGAACATCAAAAAACCGATGCGGAAGAGGATCATTCTGTATTATTAATTAGATTAACCTGTTCAAAAAATTATGAAGACTAAACATTGCCTTGAATAATGACTTGAATAATCCGGAAGTAACGAATCTACCCCGAATCAGCTTCCTATCGAAAACTGAGATCACCATTACTCACTTCTCGAACGCTGATTCCAGAAATGCGATTCCTTGAGCAACTAATACGTGCTCCGGCTTCAGATCTAAGTCGACAACCATGGAAGAGATTGCGAATATCTGACGGCTAAGTGGCACTTCAATGACCAGACGATTTGCATACACAGACTGCCCAATACCTCAATATCTTAGTGGCCCAATTCCCCCTCGTTTGCAGTAGGGCATGAGAAACGGACAGGGATAATTGACAAAGTTCTTGGTTGACATCCTTGCGAATGTTGTCAACCAGTCTTTTTACGGTGTCGACAAGCCTCGAATTCAAGGGATGCAATGCCGGATGGTCAAAATCGTGCTTGGGGAGAATCAGCCTGCGACGCATTGCACACAAAAGAGAAGCATGCCTTGAGAATAATGATGACGACGATTTCCAGCCAAGATCGCGCAACCAGATAGGGCAGCTGAACAACGTCAATAGAAGTAATAACCGCTATCACAATGTCATCGAATACACTCCCGGCTAGGCAGGGTGCATTGGCTTCGGGGACGGTTTTAAAACCCATTGCGGATGGAGCAAGATCTACCATCCCTGGTCCGTCAATAGCTCGCTTCAGGCTACTTATACATGGATAAGCCGTAGGAGGAATGGATGTTATGGATCCTAGATGGATATGAACCGTCCCGTTTACGTTTTGCATGAGACGAGATTCAGAGAATGAGAGCACTCTTGCCTATGATAGAATTGCCAATCAGAGGATGACGGAACGGAAGCTTGGAGTACGGACAAGATGATGCTTAATCTTGAGAACAGTGAACACATCTTTGAAGTCAATTCAGCATTAGTTGCAGGATATGTTTTCAATTGACGTACCAACTCGTATACCATCACCAATGAACTGCAAACTCAGCGATACAAGCAAGGTCTGTTCCAGATGATGAGAATATGCGAACGCTAGAAACACCAAACTCACTCGTAACAATGTCATATCAGACTCGTTCGAGGGCTCTTCGATGATTTCTGAAGAAAACTGCGATCTGATTTAACAAATGGGCGAGTCTGTGACCTACTAACTCACAATTTGCGCGATGATGTTGCTTCCGTCATCTACACCGTGCGAGCTGATAAGATCATCTTCTAGCATCGAATCAACTATTGCGTCCCATGAGAGAACCCTCCAAGTAGGAAAATAAGGATGAAGCCGAAGGAGAAACCTGACAAGTCGAACTCGTTCCCCAATGGGTGCTTTCAGGAGGGATTCATCCCAGCACCTGGAAATGGCATCGAGATGCACTTGTAGGAATGATTGGCAGGCTAAAATGAAGTGAGGGAAGAAACATCTGACAGGTCGCCTAGATGCTCACCGACATCAACTATTTGTCTATTTTCTTCCTAAAGAAAAGCAGTTACTTCATGCAACTCTCGGAACTGCTGAGCCTCAACGTACGGATGGGTCGTTCCACAAAGACGCAAAGAACAGACGAAGCACCGGGACAACACAATGTCGCCATTGACGATCCTCCATTTGGAAGGGTTCAGAGTTTATGTCAAGAGAAATAAGATGCATTTTTTGAATAGCCAGCTGTCTGCCCCGAGTCAGATTGCCATGCAATAATGAAAATGGTGAAATCCCAATACCTATGTCCAGAGTCTGGGTCACTGAGCGTCTCTGTAATGATCATCTCCATGGGTTTTGAATCAACGATGAGGAGTTTGAGCAATAAAGGCGACCGGATGAGGCTCAATTTCGGCAGTTGCAAGCCATAAAACGACCAAACACTAAAGAAGATGAAGTTGAACTGCTGGGGTACACACAGCAACTGGTTCGTTCCTACCAGGTATTCAACGCATAGGCATTGATAGTAATGAAGCTATCCACCTCGTTTTTCCCCAATGGCGAAGAGTCTGAAACGACTGAATCCAAAAATGCGGCGACCAGTACCGAAATCTCTGGTCTAAGAAAGGTCACATAACGGGACAGAATGTTCACTAGTTCAATATTCAGAGCTAACGTCGCAGATTCGATGGCACCAAAGCCAGTAAATTTCCGCCTGTGTCAATCACTCAACTTCTCCATTGCACAAACCCTTGTCAGAAAAGCTAATTAGTACCTTGTTGGAAAATCACGTTGTTCCGACGGCTCTATTAAGCCTATGGAAACCACATATTCTCGATCGAATCCGTACAAAAGGAGGCACGCTGCCATGCTTAACCGGATGAAATTATCGCTGATTGTTTGTGAGAATATGGAGCAACCATACCCAGTGTTTGAGTTACTCACATTTTGTCACGCTTATCATCGTGGACATAATTGATTGATATCCATCCCGCTAGTCGGTCATGAATGGTAGCAATCAAACCAAGGAGATCCTGAGCTCCGTGCGATTTCAGCCAGCAAGTCGCTGTGAAGCACCTTGTGAGAGCTTGGTGCATTTCAAACGCTGCGTCTGAGTCACGCAAGTATGCAGCCATCTGCTTGTAGGTCGAAACGGGTATGCTCACACCCGAACGTGCGAGCAATTCCAGCCATCGAAGAGTGCGTTGCATTCCTGAAGGACCTTCCGCAGCACCATCGGTGATCACCTTCCATGGATCTACCTGCCAGCCATCGTTGAGCTCGGTCGCGGCTGGCTTTTCACTCTGGGAGGCATAATGTAAAGCCTCCGCATCCATATTGAAAAGCCTTGGCAGGAATGGATATGGTACCGGCTGTAATAGTAGTTACAAGGTGGGCCTAATTCTTGAAGATGCGGAGAAACCCACCTGAATATTCGAATTCATGCCAGAGACAGCATCCAACCAGGATACAAATACCGCGTCGAAGCATGATAATATGACAGAGGAGTGACAAAGTTTCAGGATAATACGCAGCATCTCATCGCCTAAATCTGTCGAATTCTAGTGGTATTTTAGTGAACGCACTACACCATTGGGGGACTTTGCGTACAATGGAAGCACGGACATCATCCTCAAGAGAGATGGGGTCACTCCATTTCTCCGCCGCTTGACTTCGGCAGAAGTCAAACAGGATGCCAGCGTAAGAATTTGCGTCCAACGCATGTAAGGCCCGCATCCAAGGGACAATATATCGATTCAGCAGCACACGTCTTGCACTGACATACTCTCCGCCACTGGTGGAGGAGTTTAATGTTTCCGGACGTGATACCGGAAGCGGGGGCCACAAATGAGCCGTAGATGCCGGTAGGACGCCCGGGAGGGGGCGTTTCTGAGAGGCAAATTCAGTTGCAACTCGAATAAGGCGATCATCCTGATGGGCCATTTAGAGTGGAAGCACAAAACTGGGACAAGAGAAGCAACTGACATCCGTACAAATCCAAGAGAGTATTGCTCGGGCTAGACGACCTAAACCGTACTCGGAAGCCCATATGTTTGGCGGACAACGCTGATTCAAGAGCAGTAATGCCGACTCGTTCACCGAAAGATCGATATCCGCGAGGGATGCTTCAATCGCAGCGACCAAGGTCTCGACATCCACGGATGTATCCAGAAGAACTGGGAGAGGAAATATGCAGAAAATCTGGTTTGGGGGCGCGTCCCTGTCATCAAATAACCTAAACTGTCCATCGACTCTCCGAAAGAAACCTAGAGTATGAACGTGCCGCAACAAATGCTTAGCTGCGACATCAGACTTCACATTCATCTCCGATCCCAAAACATCACGAATGTGAGCTAGAGACACAATTTCTGATACTTGCGGTGGAGAGGGTGGATGAGGTGGGAGAGTAGTTTGGACGCTGAGTAAACCTCCAGGATCTGGACTACCGTAAGCAGCCAGTGGACACTTGGAGGTGGCGACTATATACAGCAGTAATGACCAATCAAACAAGATAGACGTGTCAACGGATGATCGGTGCAGGCGCTGATAATATTCCAAGGGTGATGACTTTGGATTACGGCCAGAGGCAAGATAAGCCTCGTAGATTCTGACGCAGTATTGCAGCTCAAATTCCTCCACACGGTTCTCTCTACCAAGATCAGTGGAGGGACTGGGTTGTTCTATGATGATAGATCCAGAGGCAATGCCGTTCATAAGTATTTGCAGCTGAGTCCAGAGAACACCTTGAAGAATAGAAATGTCCTCAAAAGAATGGCTGTAAATCTGTTCTTCTGTCAGAAGAACGTCAAAATAGTGGGCGACAAATGATTTGCGCATGTCAGTCCAATCGATGGTGACGAGCTTAGACGTAGGAGGGCTCGCGTTGCACTCGTTGAACTGGTCGCTTATACAAGTATGGTGCACTGCCAAAAGGATCAGCAGGGAATAGGGGATTGATTCGGCGAAGTCAGCTACCAACCGAACAGGTGGCACTTGTCGCAGCGCAAACCTTGCAATGTACAACCCCAAATAGGTAATCGACATACGAAACAAAGCGTTAAGGTAAACAAGTTCACCTAAGGACTCATAAGGTTGTGTTAGTGACGATAAGGGGGGAAGACCCACAATGTGGAAGTGGTGATTGTTGATTGAGACACAGTCCAACTCGCCTTTGCGTCTCGGTAAAATGCGCGAAAATCGGGTGACTGCCAATCGCTGTGTCTCTGAATCTTGCGCTGATGGATACTGCGAAAAGAAACTACCAGCGGGGGAGTCATAGCACATGAAATGAAGGGCACATGGGCAGAGCACACATTTCAAACCGAAACCACTAATGGATTCATTGCAAACCTGACAGGAAGTTGGGTAATCAGTTGTCAACGCAGAAGGACCTCCAGTCGTAGCCACAGTCGACCGCCGAATGAGCGCTTGAAATCTCCATGGTATAAACTGATGATCAAAGGGATTATCGTTCCCATGCACTTTCAGACGTTTCACGTCCCTGGGGCGCGGTGGCTTTGAAACAACAGGGAAAGGGACGGATGCAGTGACATGGCCAATAACCTCTGGCCAAAAAGACGCAAGGACAGAATATGCACGATACCGAGCCTCGCTCGAATGGTACGCAATTACCTGCAACAAGTCAAGATAGCTGTCCAGCTTCCCTGCTGCAATCATCTCAAGAACACGAACAGCACGGAACAGTTCAAGAGATTCTACGGACGAATCGTTGATCTCCACACAGTCGAGAACAGCAGATAGCAAAGGCGGCACCACGGAGCCTAGACGATAGATGTCCATAGCTTGAAATGGAGCTGTGGTACTCAATATGCGGAGGTTTGAGCCAGTGGCTGACCATAAAGAATGGGACGATGTTCTTTTTCCCTCTCCTTCGATGGAAATAGCAATAGTGGGGGTAGACGTGAGCGCGCTAAATTCCAGTGCTGATGAGAACCCTGAATCAGCTAAACCATTGATCGCGAGCGTGGAAATGACGATCCGCACCCTTGGTAGATTCCATCAACAACTGATATGATCCTTGAGTTTTCTGCAGCAACTCCAAGAATGTCCCGAGAATTGCTTCCTCGAAGAACTGTAGCAGCCGAGAATGGAAGCGAGGGTGAAATGTGTAGAATCCAGGGATTAAAGCAAAAGCGACAGCTGAGAGTGTATGAGGTTTTGGCTCTGGTTCCAATACTGCTAATGCCACATCTAGGGTCACTGCCTGTAGAGCGTGAGGGGGCGCCTTGAGCCTGGGGTTCTGTACTCTATAGCGACAATCTTCTTCGACAATTTGGGCAACGAGATCGAGACATGCGGATCGTATATCAGCCTCGTCATAAGCCAACTCTGAAGACTGTGCACGCTCAGGGGTGGTCTTCCTCCTCCGAAACGGGGAAGGCCTAGGTG
The DNA here is from genome assembly GCF_015039405.1 of Cantharellus anzutake. Taxonomy (NCBI): domain Eukaryota; kingdom Fungi; phylum Basidiomycota; class Agaricomycetes; order Cantharellales; family Hydnaceae; genus Cantharellus; species Cantharellus anzutake. The sequence continues at coordinate 25,639 of NW_024067382.1, read as the reverse complement.
TCGGCGACTTGGTTCTCGAGCGGTCCGAGGGTGCTTGGGGGGGTGCTCTGAAGATCGTCACTAAACATGCAACCATAACAGCAACCAACACAAACTTACTTTGAAGGAAGTAGTTCCCATCCTTTTTTGCGTGCCACCAGCAATGTATGTCGAAGCTGTGTCATCAGATCCAACGTCTCATCCGTAGAATAGGCGTCAGCAGCAACATCCTCATCCCCAGATCCCCCCGCACCATAGGCGTCCGGCTTTGGTGCATTCGCTTTTCTTACAGCATCTTTGAAACTTGCAACCATTGCATCAATTCTGTTTGCATGTTTCTTGTCGGCCTCCGATGCAAGCTGGGCGAAGACGGAAGGTGGCTTCTCACGGTCTCGAAGTCTTGTTATTATCAACGAAAGCACTTTCCGCATCTCCGAGATGCCTTTCTCGGAAGGGTCGTTTGGAGGGTGAGATGGAAGTTGAACGTGCAAGGTTTCGTTTTTCGACGCAGTCGCAGCACCGTCCCCCAGCTGGTGATGCTGGGGTTTGTCAAAGACATTTCGAAGGTCCATCTCGCTTGGATAACGCTAAATGACTAAGTCACTGCAAGCATTCGGAAGTTGTCACCGTCAGAGTTATGTCTACAGCCAGCTTTCAGGCACTTCGATGGAATGAAGTGGCAGTGCAACTGAACTGACTTGGAGCCCGATGCCGCTCACATATGTAAGCCATTCCCTTTTGCATGTATATAAGACAACGGACTAGTCAGATAGTTAGGGCTCCTCTTGTATCTAACACAAATCGAGTTTAGTTGGCCAGTAACTTACCTGCGTAGGCCCAGTGCAGTTGTCGGCATCGCCCGACTTAACGAGTCCACTTGGAGCTCTCATTCGATGAACACCCAGACGACACAACTCCGAGGACCATGTAATCAGCCAGCAGTGGGTACCCTTGGTACGATATCAAGTCGATAGTAAGATACCGTACCCAGGTCAAGTCGCTATCGCTTAAATACCTATTTGCGTGGCCAGCCAGAACAATAGGTGGTACAGGATATGGCGAACAACATGAGGTTAGGGTAAAAGGAACAAGCATCCCGCTACCGGTACGGATAACGATTGCGCTTTGTACGACTTGGTGCGCCACATTGGCGATAGGGTGCCTGGCAGCGTACCTCTGTCACCGCGTTACGTCGGGTTGCCACATCAACAGACCACACTTCATGCCTTGGCCTGCGTGAATGATCACCTCATAGTTACGCTGCTGCGTAACCAGGCGGAATAGCCGCACCACCACACGACCATGAGCCATGGAGTAGCACCTGCTCATTTGTTTGAAAATATCATCATAGGCCGCAAGGTCACCCTCACCCTCACCTCTCACAAACTCAGGGAAGTCGTTTCGAATGTGAATAAGAAAATCCATCTAAATAACAATGACAACGAAGGGGAAACAAATATCATGGAATCTCCGGCCCTTGGTCGGTCAAGCAACTATCATAGGCCCGAAAATTTGTGATGGATGTGTGAGTCAAGAGTTTGCATATTCAGTGGGCGACATCCGCCGTATCTCGATGACCTACATTCGAAATCAAGAACGTTGCCACTTCAAACCTGTAGGGGGAACGGGAAGAGTTCTGTGTTACATACTGAACCACCAGACAGATTGGTGCCGCCAGTGCTATCCTTGCTGATGGGATCGGTTCCATCATCCTTAGACTGGAATACTCTCTTTGAGTTAGCGCGCTAACAATGAGCCAAAAGGGGACCAAATTTACCTTGAACCAAGGGTTCCGAGCTGTACCCGAGATGTACTCAGTCTCAGGATCTTTTGTCCAGGCTCCTCTTAAATGCAGCCTAAGCCTGAAGTAAGCATGGCTGTTCGCCAGACGTGTTCTAGCAAACACATACGAGGCCATTAGACTGATGGAATACGATCTCGATAGCACTATCGATACAGAGGCACCGTTATATCTGACGCGCGACGATAACAATGAAAAAGCCCTTACCGAAGCTTAGACCGATGTGCCAAAGGGATTTACTTTCTAGGTAGTACTATAAACGAGAGAGCGTTAGATGCTGAGCGTATCGAACACTGGGCCGATGGCGGACCATGCACATAGTTAAGAAGTTCAAAATGCTATATAGCGATGTCCATCCAACCATCAGTGCTAATGCGCCCCAATAAAGTCAAGGGAAGAGCATACGTGGTAACGGCGCCGGTGGAAAAGGCGTACACGCCAAGCATCCTCAGGCCCTTGTCAATACTGCCCTGGAAAGTAAGCCATATCTCGTCTTGCAAATTGGGAAGCGACCACGCACGGTTTGTATCCCATTCGTGATCCGCGAATCGAGGAAATAATGCAGTAAAAAATCAGGATATCTGCCAGACCTCCAGCACCTATCCATATGGGTTCAACTGGAGTATTTTTCCGAAATTTTGCGTACTTCTTCGTCCGAATGCTGTTGGGCACGTGTGGTGTAAGCGGTATCCAGGATGAATAAGGAAAAACGGGCGACTCACGCAGCAACGGCTGCGTCTTGTTGGTACAGAATGTAAGCATGATTTTCACTTCGTCCAAATCACCGCACATGGATACTAACAACAACCTGCGCCTGGAAGACACTTTCTTTAAGTACCCGAGGACTGGATCCAAATGAGACAAGCACGAACTGAAGGAACTAAATGACAGGAAAGCCTGCAACCAATTACCCCAACTTTAGTGGGCCCAACACGATAGAGTGTCCATCACATACCGTAATCATCGGGATTACCCAATGCTTTCGATTGACTGCAAGAAATTGGAGACATCCAGAACACGACACAGCTCAGCATTGTATACCCACCCAGCCAACATCTCCTAACATAAAACCTGATGGTAGCAGCTGAGCAAATGAATTTTGCTGCAACGTGGCGCAACGCACAGTTGGACAACGCAGGTGACAGTGGCCTGAGGCGTTAATCAACGACATGACTGGTTGTTCAGAAAGCCCGATTCGCCTACCTGGAAGATCACGGCGGGCTGTAATGTGTTTCCTATGGCATTGACTAGAGGCCACTAACAATAATGTTGCACTTTGCTTACTGTGATACCCCTTTCGCAGATGAATAAGCACGCAAATGATGAGACAACACGATTGCTGCATACCATTCAACGAGAGCAAGTTTGGAGAAATTCGAATAAGAAGCGACCTAACAATATAGTGATTTAGAGATTGTTGACAGGGAATTGTGACCGAGCGCCTTGCCAGATAATGATGCAAGAGCCTCCAAGTGAAGCTGTTGTGCAAAATTTCGAGTATACTGGGTATTATCAATTATGAGGAAGCAATTGACGTAGATGCTGCGAGGATTCTGGCGCACAAAACTGTCCAAACCTGCAACGAGATGAGTTAAAATAGTTCAGACCATTGGTGTTCCCGCCATTTACTGTGCATTTGACGAATAAGGAATCGTGTGGGAATTTGGCAGAGTAGACGCAAACCTGCGAAGGCGCACACAACGCGTGTCAAGCGAGGTCCTCAACCAGAAGGGGGAAGAGAGCATACCTGCACGGTAAGGATGCCAGAGAGAACCGTACTAAAGATAGCGAATGCCAACGCCACCCCCCAAGTGAGATCAAGGATAGACATCGGGCGCAAGCGAAGATAATGAAAAGGCGGGGGGAAGGAGACCAATGCCAAAACTTCGGTGCGAGCACTTATAACCCCTGAGGATCCGGGTACCGGCGACCATTGTTCCCTGGAACGATATGGGAGTACGAGCGTGGGACAGGACCTGACCTTTCTTCAGTGGATTGCGAATCGAACTCTCCAGCATTGGAGCTGGAGCACCAGGAACATGGACCGAGCAGGTCAATTCCATAATTAGTCAGCTACATACATTGAGGTGAACCCATGCGTGCGATATGGAATGAATATATATCAGCGCATTCAGTACGTTCCCGGTAGAGAAGGTGGATAAGCTGAAGCCCCAGTTGTCATGTTCCGGCTGCTAGAACCCCCAACGCTCTAGCAATGGTTTAGTCTATCGGCAAAGACAACGAGAGGCACTAGGCAGGTGACCAGCCTCTATGCAAAGATAGCAGTTCATGAATTGCATGTCTTGAACGCAAGGGTGAAGAGTTTAGTTCTCCTACATAAGGAAGTCATCGATAACGAGAGATACCTGCCTTACTCCGACTCTGTCGATCAACCCTCACTTCGTCCTGATCAGGGAATGCAATATTCTCCTCATTTGACGTAAAAAAACGACGCGTCTGCAGCAAGATGCAAAGAAAAAACGGATGAATGACCCGCCGGGTCATGTGATATTCCTATTTAGGAGGGGTCGCTCCTATTTCGGACAATCACATGACTTGAATGGTCATATCATATCGGGAGTGCGTGGTTAATGGGCGCTGATTGTCCTGTAAAGTCACAGGCGCTAAAATAGCGATGATCCGCCGTTTTGGGGCCTTGTTTTATTCTGGACATCTTCAGGCACTCGCGAGCCATTCTGGGTCACACCGAACCTGTGTTGTTCATCCAAATGGGGCGCAGCGATTTTTGCTGTTTGTTTGTCTGTTTTATTCTGGATATTTAACCTGCAGAGCTTCAGGCTGCTCACACGAGGGCCAAGGGCAGGGGTCTCGAGAAAAATACACGCAAATAAAGTAAAAATAACAGATAAGTCCGATCTGAGAACACTTGTCCTTGTTCGTCCGCATGAAACCCAAACTGGTGAGTCGTCACTTACAGATGTTCGGATATTGTGTTACCGGTGCCAACATGGGAGGGGTTCCGCTTCACAAGCGGACGTTATCTCTCGGGTTTACTCCGTTGTCTCCTAAGTAGTGTTTTTCTTTTCATATGCCCCGCTCTCATTTAAGAATTCTGCCACTCGCTTGATCCCCTCTTCCTTCCCCAGGAGGTCTGCAAGGTTCAGAATCCCGTCTTTGTCTCGTAGGACGTCTTGGTGGTCGGAGTACAGAGGGCATTCCATGAGGATGTGCTCTCGTGTCTCGATGGGTGTGCCGCAGCGGCAGCTTGGGTCTTCGCTAGGTAGGAATCGCTGGTAGTATTGGCCTAGGAAAGCATGTCCGGTGCGTAGTTGGACCAGGCGGCTGAAAGTTTTGCGGCTGAGGGTCCTAAAGTGTTTGGAAGGGGAGATTTGTGGCCCGATGCCATTGCAAAGGTAGTATTCCGAACGTCTGAATTGGACAGGGTCAGTGTTCCAACGTTGGGTCCACTCAGTTTTAAGTCGACGTTTGTTAATGTTCCGCATGAATGCTGCCGATGATTCAAAGGGCAGTCGAAGGGGAGGAGTGTACCTTCTTTCGCCAGTGAGTCGGCAAGGTCATTCCCTTTGATGTTTTCGTGTCCTGGTACCCATTTGCGATTTTTGCTGTCTTGTGTCTTGAGCGCCAAACATGCAACATCTTTAATTGATAGAATAGAATCAAGCCACTGAACAGAGTCTATTCGTGAACACCACGAACATCAACATTGGACAGTGGCAGGCACATTTTCTAAAAGTACTTCAACCTTGTAGCTACCCCATTGAATCGGGTAACACCCCGTTTAACTAGGCTTCCGAACGGACTTTGTGAATCGATAGCGCTTCTTCTGAATCTTCAGCCACATGCAGATCGCCTGTCACTAAAAGCACACTTAGTTGCTGCGATGCTGTTCTCGGTGAGTTGGCATGTTGCTTGCTAGGCTGATGGGCTTCCACAGCGCCGTTTGGCTGCAAAAATAGGAAACAATGGGTCCAGCATGTCGATTTCCTAGATCGCCTAACATTGCATGAAGACCCCTTGATCGGTTTGCCCTGCACTGGTCATGCTCCGCCATAACACCTGATGGGTTCGCCCTGGCAAAGCCTACCCGAAACGAAGTACCTATTCCTATTTTAGGGTGCGTGCGGCAGTTGTGCCATTTCATGAGTCCCTGTCCGTGATGGAGGGGGGTGATCAACGGGATCAACAATGCCCTGGAATGACGCTCAAGCTATGCCACCCAGGTGATTGTGGACGTGATACAGAGTTTCAGCATTAGAAAAGCACACATCCTATTTATGCACATCGCATTGGGCAGCGAATACACGTCCATTTCTTGGCAAGATGATTAGGGTAACACTTGGAACCACAGGCGATGATTGAGGCTAGTCGTGTCAACAACCCGCCAATGTTACTTAATTTAGGAATCATCTATGCACACTACAGGCTGCTACCGGGGTTGAGTAAAACATATAGCTGGCGCTTACCTTCCTTTCTGTTGATGCGAGGTTGCTCTTCCCCTGCAAGTTCCTTGTGTTGCATTTTCGAATTGGTCCTTGCTGTGTTGTAGCGGAGTTCGCTGATCCCGTAGTACATAATGCCCGAGATCGCCCGTTTTTATGTAGGATTGATTGCAGACATTCTCGCAAGTGTTCCAGTTGTGGGAATCCGTTATTGGGTGGGGCTCGCGAATCAAAGGAACCGTACCTCTTTTGTTATAATTGGACTGAGAGGTGATTTCGCCATACATACCTTGCACTTTTAATCGGACAGATTCTCACAGAAACGCAGTAGATGGTCCACAGATCCGGGTCATGCATAATGCTTGCCGCAGTGTTTTGTGGACTATTGCATCTTTCCAGTTTTCCTGCTCAATTATGTACATACTTTACATGACAACGACGCCTCTCTTCCATTCAGCGGAGATGGCCAAATTCCCAGCTATTCTTCTCCGTGCCTGCATAACATTGAGGACAGAGCGCTGGTTATATATCGGCCATTTTCGCTCGACATTCTCATATGGCCGCCAAACAGATAACAGTTGCGGCAAGCGGTACGTTTACCCATTATCAACCGTTTCTTGAGATGTACACTGCGCGCTGTTTTGGAATTTAGCACGGCAGTGCAGTCAGCGTGACGCAACGCGAGGCTGGTGATATCATGGAGCCCAAAAAAACTGATGGCTGCACTCAAAAAACCCGTTAGTGGTGACAATTCAGCTGCGAGTCAGCTCCCAAAGTTCTGATTATTACGAAGTCATAGAGGCTGGTAAAAGTTCTGCATGTATCGCCTACATTTTCTCCTACGTCTGTCAACCTTCGATTCTTTGCTGCGCCTGTTGCACTACGCCATAAGCGTACATGAAGATTTCACCGTACGCATATTACAATGTGCGGCTAGGGAGTCGAGAATTGCTTGCCACCCCAGCGTTCAAAGTCTGGTCACCTGCCCTTCCAGGCAAACGTCGCATGTTAAGTGGCTGTGCTACCCCAGGTTGCAGAATACTTGCGAAGATGAAACGCACTCGGGGGCCCGGGAAACAAACGAAAATTCAGGAATACATTGCTCCTTCTCAAGTAGACAATCCTACACCTACAGAAGGCCAGGAGGCGCGTCTCCGGCGACGGAAGCCACTTCCAAGAGAGAATCACTTCACGGATGACTCGGACTCTAGTGAATATGTGTCCAAGATCAAGCTCGAAGAGGGCAAAACAAACAGAAAGCATAAGTCCCCCGTTAAGTCTCGCGTGAAGGCAAGAGCAAGAGTACTGTCTTCAGGTGAAGACAGTCCACTTGCTGGAGATGAGAGCGATGATGTTCGCCGTAAGCATTGGGCTGCCATGTTTTGCCTGGCTAGAACGTGCTCAATGACTAGTTTGTTAAGGCTCTGATGCGTCAGAACTATCCAATTCCACAACGTCCTCGTCCTCGTCATCACCCTCGTTATCCTCGTCTAAGCCACAGCGACCTTTCAAGCGAAGGAGGCTTATCCCGGATTCATTTCCTCCTGCGTCCAAAGTAAAGGAGTCCGAAAATGGGGAAACACGCATCTTCTCGTCAACATCCTCAGATCCTAGTAGTCCTGAGCCTGTCAAACGTCGGCGCGTGCCAGAACCACAATCTTCTCCACAACAACCCTCTTCGGGGGACGATGAGGACGATATTATGGACGAAGTAGATTCCGACAGTGCGTACGGTCGACTTCTGTCATCGTCCGGAGGGTTTAACTCCAACATTCAGGGATCATTGAACAAAGGTTCAGAACTAGAGCATTAAAGCAGTCCGCCTTTTCCAGGAATCTTGAAATGCTAAAGGGTGCGGAAATACTCAGTCTCTCAGTGCACTAATTGGTACTAAATTACGCATTCTAGAGAGGAAAGCAAAGCGAAGAGGAACAATTCTGTCATGCAGGGTTAGGAAGGAAGAGGAAGAACGATCCGAGTCTCCCTCTTCCGGCTTTTCAGACAGTCTGAAACCATTCAGGGGTGCCGTACCACCTGGGGAGACAGTCCAGAGTGATAGGGAACCAGAATCGGATGAGCCAGAATCTGACGGGGATAGCTTTGTCGTTGAGGATGATGGTGACGTTGAGGGAAAAGTGGTGATCCCAATCGAGTTTAGCATGGCTCGCCACCAGGACCTCCGTCTGCACTTCAAGAGTAAAGCTCAAAGAATTGCTTATGGGTGCAACACCGCTAATATCCTTATGTTAAGACCTATGTTTGTATTTTGTGCATCTAGCAGCAACTGAGCAGTCAAAGCGACAGCGATTCGTTAAGAAGGCTAGAAAAGGTAAGCAGGGAGAAATGGCTCCACTACCTTATTAACGTTGCTTGGCAGATCGAGAGTTTCAACTCGCTTTATCCGTTTTGGATCGTAAGCTGTCCGGCTTTCGGGATTCGTTAGTCGTTTCGTCCAAATGGACTAGCAAGTTCAGACAGGAGCTTGACACATACCCACTCTGCTCAAATGAACGATTGACCGATAGCTTGCCCATTTGTGATGCATGTCATATTTCAGGGCGAATAGCGACAATTTCAACCACACTTTCAGGAAAGCCATACGATCGTGAGACATTCGAGGTGCTAGAAGTGAGTCCTTCGACAACTACCTCTCTTCAGTCGTGTTTTTACATTGCACTTTTAAGGTGTCCAATAGGAAGAAACATGAAGATGTCATGTTCTCGATGGGAAGATTTTGTGCACGGAGAGCGTCCGTCTATCATTCCTTCTCACATTGGCAGGTCCGTATCTCTACTTGTTATAGGAACCGTGGCATATATAACTGGCTTTCCAGCATGAACTGTTCAGCATTATTGAAAGCGAAGTGAATGACCTTCAGCGCCCTGGGGACTCTAGAAAGGGAAAATTTGCTAAAGCCCCTTCGAGGGCCTCGAAGCAGATGCCCGAGGATGTGGAAGATCCTGTACAAATCATGGAGTGGTTAGATCGTCGGGGTATCGTTGATTATGTATGTCGGTTCATTTAATTTCTTCAACGACTGCTGACTTCTGAATCTTTCAGGAATATTCAAGGATGAAGAAGTTAATGGAGTCGGCTCGCAACCTTGACACGCACGAGGACGACGACACTTTCTTAGGTTGATGAATGTTTTGCATTGGATTGACCATGGAGCCGAGCAAACGTGAAGAATTACATGAGGTGGGAATGAAGGAGAATGACTAAAGCGGTCCACATCAGAGGCAGCATCTGTGATGACAGTCGTTATTGTTTTTCCGATCTATCGAAAAATTCTGCAATCCCCACAAGCGACGACAGAGACCGATTCAGGATCCCCTTCCACCATGCGGGACGATCTCCCCCTCGCCTTAACTGGAGACCATGCGGCCCAAGTACGTATTGTGTTTGAGGTCTTGAAAGCCGGTAGAGCCTCAGCTGCCGGGCATCTGCGTTTCACACCACTGAATCAACAATGCCTTTCGATCTTCATTAGTTAGGGCGGTTGGGGGTGGGTATTGTGGACCTCCTGGCCTCTGGCTCGCTATAATACTATATTAGTTTAGATGCTACCCATGTTGGTCTGGAAAGGGTAACTATTGATGATTTATGCACGGGTTGAGAAGCAGTTGGAACAATTCCCTATGTTGTCGATGCAATCATATTCATTGATCACTCAGTGCTAGCCAGTGTGCCAGACATGACTTGAAGTGAATTTGCGTCACTACACATTGATACTGAAACAACAGCCCAAAGGGCCGAACTGAATCACCACGGAATGCTTACAGAACGTTAGCAGTGTCGCACGAGCCCCGTATACTCGGACTTGGTTCGAGGTCCATGATTTAATCAGAAGAAAGAATAAATTTACGACACTGGACTATAATAATGGCTGACTGATGACAGGCAAGGATACTCTACTGTAGAAGTTGATGGCCCACCATCGCCAGCAATACAGTGAGCATAGGAATGAAGTACATGAAGAATAAGCTGAAGAATGGCACCCGCACGGGTGCCAATGGCGGTTCAAATTTGACTTGGACAGTATGAACTGCACCCGGGGTGTCGTTGCGATGGAGGATGAACATAGTCTGTCTTTCTTCATCATACACATATTCCGATGGGTGAAGCTTGACGATCATTCTCCTTCCGCGAGCAAGAGCTGAGGGTACGAAAATCTCCGACTCCTTACAAGACAGCGGTGTCGCAGCATAGAGAGGCGGGTTCTTGACGGTTGGTGCAGTTCTGACCGCTTGTGGCATTGAATGTGTTGGGTTTGCGTAAGAGAATGCGAAGGCGCCAGTTCGAGAGTCATACTCGAAGGAGAGCGGTATTCCTGCAACTTTCGCGGGATATGGACGTACAATTACGTCAAGCAGCCGTCCACCTTCGTCCAAGGAGTCCTCATTTTGATGACGCCCATGATCAATGAGCCCGTCAAGGAACGGGCGGGATCTTGCTCGAGAGTTACTGAACCATGAGAAGTTCTCGCCGTTCCAATGATCTCCTTTTTCATCTGTATTGTCGGGGTTATAATTCCACAAGCTAGTAATAAGTTTAGACACGCTGCTCTCATCGCGAGATATTCGGTACCTCACTTAAAGCTTAGGAGATTCCTCTCTAGGCCACAGAGCATCGCATCCATCATTTGCCGCTGCCACCGGAAGTCTCCACTGCGAAACGCGGCCCCACCACTGAAAACCATCATTGACGGGGTAATAAAAAGAAATAGGCAATGACACCATACTTAAGATCCATTGGTACACCACACTCTCCAACAATGATCGGGACTTCACCCAAGGCTCGGTACCCAGACTCAGCGAGATTCCTGATCTGCAGTGAATAATTGTTTCGGACCCCACGAACTCCCCAATAGATTGCAAAGAGGGGAAAGGTACCCTAGGCATTGTGATTACGGCACGGTTCGTTGGCACTAAATATTCAACTTACATTAGATAGCTTTTGCACGTTGTAGGACAGATTGCCGAATGTTTTGGTGAAAAGTGTCTGAAGATCATACCTAAGGGCGAATGGTCAGCTGACGGGGATGCCCAATCTACGGCTGCAATCACCAATGAGGGGCAAAGACGAAATTTTTTGGCCTGTGATGAGGCGGCCATGGTGGCGGAGATAACTGAGGGGCAGGTGAGTGACTGAGCCTAAGCTGGAGCGTGAATTGCATGTACCTCGTTAGGAATGCCTTCAACGAAGATGAGCTTGCGAGGACCGGCAAACAATGCAATTCGGCTCGCCCAGTGAGTTACGAACGGGTACCATGAGTCCTTGTACCAATTTACCTATAAAGTGAAACTATTAAGGGATGCAACTTGGGATAATGGGAAAGAAAACACACTGGCTGATGGGTGACTGGGTGTCTCCAGAAATAGTTCTCACGGAGTGCAACAGGGGCGTCCTTCCTCTCATCCCAATCCCATACTGCATGCATCTCCCATAGACAGCGCCCTTGCGTGGGGCCAGAGGTTCGCCAAACGTTCGCATTCTCCTCATTTCTCCTGGCGCGACGCCATGGCCTGGTAGGGAATGGCCATGACCGAACATAATGAACAACCTCGACAGAGTGCCCAGCACCGAGAGCAAAGGATTGCAAAGCAGTAGCTACGGAAGGATAGGATCAGCGCGTTCAGGGGATAACGAAGAGACAAGTAACACACGACAATCATGAAGGTGCAGCTCGGTGTAATAATCAAATGTATGCAAAGATTCAAGGCCGATGTAGCCTCGATGCGGTTCATTCATGAGCTTGGCAATTTCGAGGTTGAGAGTCAAGTCGACAATGACTCTGACTATACATTACCTCGAACCCAATCACCGACTCAAGGTTACCAACTTTCTTCGCCACTTCGTCAAAAGCTTGCAGAAAACGGGATTGGAGAAAGGCCTGGATTCCAATGCGTTCTCCACCATGTATGACTTCAAGTTTCGGTGCGAAGATGTCTCCTGCCCAGAAACATGTCCTGTTCTGCTGGTGAGTCTCAAATCACTTCGAATCAATGATCATCCCCATACCACATAGTCGAGGATGCAAGTTTTTGGTAGCCGGTGGGCCATCGCCCACGATCAACATCCCGGCCAGGATCCATAACACCACCGAGATAGGCGGCCCCAGTTGCTTCGAGTTGGGTCAGATCAAACCCCACCGCTTCGAGAGTCCAGGCTGGAGCTCCTGAGCCCCCACTGTAGCGGGACCAGACATCTTGATGCATCGATACATATGCGAAAATCCCGAAGTTGCTCATCATCCTCAATAGTTGATATAGGTATTCCAAGAAATTCTGGTCATACTGACCCCTAGGTTGAATTCAATGTCATCATTGACTCCAGAGAAAACCATCCTATACTTACGGCCCAGCATGTTCAATGGCTTCCCATGTAACGAGCATGCGAACTGGAAGTTCATTTAGAGGTATATCGCTTGTCCTGCGAGCTTATACCTCATACCGAAAGTCAATCCCCACCTTCTTAATCTAGCAAAGTGCTCGGGCGCATCCTCCAACGGAAAAGGACGATTGAGGAATGACACTTCTCGGTGGCTCAGAGGGAAAGTTGAAGGATCATGATTATTAGGTCTAATGATTCGTCAGAATGAACCCAATGAAAGTAAAATTGAAGCTCACATCTTGGAAGACCCCGAAATATCCACACCCCTTGGGAGGCAAACGCGACCAAAGCTATCGACTAAATGTCTTCCACGAACACTTAACGGAGTGGTCCAGTTATGCGCGTATGATGAAGCCGAACTTCCAGGTATATATCCGGGCGTGATAGAAGTATGTGTTTGGTATTGCTAATGGCACTCGAGCTCGTCAATAAAAATCCATGTATATCCTCCATCCATACCTCTACGGGTTCCACAGGGGTGATGCTAGCCGTACGTGGAAGCACTTGAATAGGAACTGGTATGAAGTCAAAAGACTCCTCAGAGGGAGTAGAAGATTGTGCACTCATAGCAGATGAGCAGCTTACGGGCAACGCTGAGCGACGCGTATGTGTTCCTTTATATGCAGAGAGGGCCTTGTACAATCACTGCTTTCTCCACGCGAATCTCAAACAGAGCTGGTTTCAATTCAATCAGCCCGCCCACAAAACGTGACCATCAGCCTCACCACATCCATGCCCTTGCTTGACTATACTAGCGACGATGACAGCGATGCTGAAGTAAAAGTACAGGCTCCATCCGAGCCCACTTCTGAGCCAGGGCCAGGGGAATTCCCTGACAGTGAGACTAATAAGGGTCTCGCCAAAGGAGGGGCATTCAACCTGCCTGCGCCAAGGTCAAATCGGCGACGTGACGGCCCTGTAAAGATCAAAGTGGACCTACCGAAGGCTGTTGACTCAGAAGACGCATCGCCTACTACCCCTCATAAGAAGCTGAGAGCAGGTGTCAATCCGTTCTTACGAAACAAAGGTGCTGGAGCATCCTCGCTGCTCTCAATGCTTCCTATCCCCAAGAAAATGGCTATTGACCACCAAAAGCCCACTGAGGCCCGGGGAAGGGGAATGAAAGAATCTAGTAGCCAAAGTAGTACAGAATTGATAGACAATGACACATTCCTCGAGATCCCAAATCCCGAAATGATTGAAGCCCAAAACGCTGGATTGTTCATCCCACCCTCCATGTCCCGTTTAAAGTCTCAGCCCTCTAAGTACCTACTACATGAGTTGCCTAGGCCCAGGACCACTCCCCCATCAAAATCCGATCCACCACCGCCAACAAATTTCTTTTCACTTGGTGAGTTTTCACAGTATGAGCGTATTCGACTCCCAACACTCATTTGGAATAAGCAGGGTCAGTAACGACCTCGACTACGTTATCCTCGGAGACGGCACTCTTGGTTCCGGTCTCCACCTCTTCCGCTCCCGTGGTCAAAGAATTCATCCCCCCAGAGCCTAGTCCCACTGACCCATACCCGGGATACTACCAGAAGCCATCTGGAGAGTGGGTCACTTATGATCTAGCATATTACAAAACATTCTGGGAACGATGGCAACGCGAAGCATACGGAAACCCTATTGATCCAGGCGGCAAGGGGAAAAGAAAGGACAGGGAGTGGGAGACAGGCGATGGACAGATAATTGAGGTGGATGCGGGAGACGAAGCTAAGAGAGGGCAAATTGCTGAGAGGGAGACAAGGAAGAACCTGACTGGCAGCGCAGCTGCGTTAGCCGCCGTACACGGAGATGCAAAGCCAAGAATGAATATTCAAGTAAGCGGTTCGCCTACCCATCACATCCCTACTTATACTGTCGATTAGGCGAAGTCTCATGGCCGGGCTCGCCAAAGGGGTCAATTGTCGTCGTTACTTGTGGAAGCCTACGAGAACCGTGCTGCCATCGAGGAGAAACTTGCTGAGGCGAGAAGGAATAAGAAAGAAGCAGGAAATAAATACGGTAAGGATCATCTCTGCTTCTTGTCGGGGCATCGGCTGAGTAAATTACCCCAGGATTCTGATATTGTCGGTGCTCCGTGTGTGGTTGTATTCTAAAGTACATTACATTTGGATAGTTGCTTCCCAGATATTGTTGAATTTGCTGGCCTCGATACAATCAAGGGTGCACACGGCAATGTTCAGCGTATTCACGTTCTGAGAATGGGATCAGAGGCGCGCGTGCGGAGAATATGCAGCTTGACCACTTGGTAACCCACAGACATCATGCATGAGTACATCGCGAAGGCTTGGCGGGCTCGTCACAGTAGCTGTCATTCTAGGATCTTATTGTAATCTCCGTGAAGCAGAAGAGGGTGTTCTCGCAATGGAAAATGGAATTATGCAATATAACTCACCTAACCGACTTCGGTTCCTGTCTTACCTTAGTCTGGAGGGATCTGATGCTTTGCCTCTGGATATATGCGATCTCGCTCGCGACTTTGGTGGCCACACATTTGCCCCCCATGCTGACGAAGAAAAATCGACGTCACTTTGCGTGAGTATGGAAAGAGAACTACAGATTTTTGTCTACCCGCAATTCATATCACAACGAGGCTGATGAAGAACTGCAATATTTCGCGCATCAGTCGAGCCACCTCCTAGAGAACAATTTACAAGAAAGCAAAGTGACGTCTGGGCACCTACAGATCACGTTGCATACAGGGGGAAGCGCTCCGTTTCGCGGACGAACCGGGTGGTGTGCGGAAGGGTCTTCAGAGCAATTGGGACAGATCGAAAGTTTTGATGGATTTATCATCGGTGTCGGCTGATGTTCCATGCACTAAAACCGCTACTGCTCCGATAACTTTTCCATGAGAGCCTGCTCATTCCTGCGCACTTCGAGTCAATAGTGAACTTGCGGAGTAGCTCAGAAAACAAGAGAAGAACAGAATGCCTCCACGGAGCTTTGCCAAACCTCATCAAGGAGCAGCAAGCAAGTATGGACTCGGCATGGCGAGGGGAAATAGCTCGCTGGAAAAACTCGGGCCTCCTTTCCATGTGCTGCTAGGGGGAAGGGAGGAACAGACCTGAGTTGAGCAGGGATCTGGACTGGTCGCGGAAGATCGGTGGCGGTGCAACGTCTTGTTTGTTTGGTTCGCATGCAAGCCACAGACCCCTGTGAGTCCTTAGACCTTCAATCGAATCTGTATGCTTATTCGATTAGTGCGGGCCCCATTGAAGCAAAGTTCGCCGACCGTGCTGTAGCGACCTGGAGATTGTCACCTCTTCAAACCAAATAGTCCAAGCACAATTCCGACCTCCTGAGACGTTTCAGGCTCGCAGATCGCCTCCATTGTGTTCGTACGCAGCAGGAAGCGTCCTCTTTGAGCCAGGACAACCAAGAACAATGGCTCCGGGTTTGTCGTGAAATGCCTCTCTGTTGGCTGTGTTGACTGACCCCCATAAGCGTATTTATTATCTAAATTACGACAGAGAACGAAGCGGTTTCTCAGTGGAACTGGAGTTCATGTCCATAATGCTCTCGCGTGTCAGGAATCCGAAGACCAACCGTATACCAAGTCAGATGCGCAAACCCAAAGTCTTGTTGGTCCCTCAGTGCCAAGACTCACTATCGCACCAGCAGAACATCCACCCGAGGAAAGCCACATTCAAGTCGATTTTATGGATTTTTGTCATGCGGTATTTGGTACACCGCCTCCACAGTTGTCCGAGGCAGTCGAGCGGGTCGTAAAAAGCAGGAAATTCCTTTCCTGCAGAAAACGATATATGGAAATGCATGGCTTCAAGAGGGACTTGCCTGTATTCAGAGCGGATCCAGATATCCAGCTTATGCGTCTTTTCAACTTGATACTGGTCAAAGCACGCGAAGTCGGGTTCGATCAGCAGTATCACCATGACATACACTATGCCAAGCGTCCCCAACGCGAGCGGCGATCCAAGTCGGGCCTATCGTCCTCCCCCAGGTGTCTCGGTGTTGAGGTGCAGACAACGGCGAACGGGAAGCTAAAATTCGGGTTTTCCAACGCACTCGTAATCGTCGATGCAAACCCTGGCCTTATTCCTTCATCTCCTTCTGTTGCGAGTCCATGGCCGCCCCCCGATAATCGAGCGCCGAACTTCCCTTCGCCCGTTGGTTCCCCGGAGCCTCGACATGATTACTCTCCCGGAGGAACCAAACGCCAACATCGCGAATCGCCACCTGATATGTCTGCTGAATCCAGTCGACATGGAAAGCGACGGGAGCCCAACCCCATTCCCGGCAAACTGTCGCCTCCCATCCCTGATCCTTTTCCGCTCAACCGGTACGCTCTTTGTACATTATCAGTAATTGGAAATCGACGGCACGTCTTGGGGATTCATATCGACGGGACCATGTTCCAGCTTTGGTATTTCGATCGTGCCGGTTCGATCTGCTCGAGTAAGATTTGCATAAAGAACGATGCAGAGTTATTCGCTACCTCCATTGTGCTGCTCTCGCTCGCCAATAAAGAGCGCCTTGGTTATGAGCCTTTCTTCGAGGCGCCAGCAGGCGTCAAGCGGCGGTCGTGGCCAACCATTCAGGACCACGAGGTCAGCGTGGAAGGCCATCGTTTCAGGCTTTTAAGCATAGTTCATTCTGCCGCATCGCTGTACGGGCGAGGAACGGTCGTGTATGAGGCCGAGCCGATTTCAGGGTCGATGATATCGTCCGGTCGTTTGGCTGTTAAGTGTTCCTGGCAGCTTTTATCGAAGCATTCGGAAGACGAACTCTATCGCCTGGCTAACCAGCGAGGAGTAAAGGGATTGGCGACCCTGCATGCATCCTGTACAGCTTCGTTACTGTCCGAGGGCGTGCGCTGTGGCCTCCGTGCGGCTCATTCTTACCAAGATCGTGGGCTAAGAGTGCAGGTGTTGGGTCCATTTTGTGTGCCACTTCACACGGTTAGGGATTTGGTCACATTTCAAGTCGCATTCAGGTCCCTCGTAGAAGGTTCTTACCCTTGTGCCTTCGCTTGTGTTCTTGCCTTGATACGTTTATTTAGCTCATCACTATCTTCACGAGAAGGCCGGGATATTACATCGAGACATAAGCTTTAACAATCTCATGGTTGACTACAACAATCCTGCTAGTGGCATCCTTATCGACCTGGATATGGCAGTTCGTGATAAAGACCCTGACACTGGAATGCCTCTCGATGTGCCTGTCCTGCCTGGTGGAACGATGCCGTTCCGTGCTGTTGATCTGTGCTGCCCTGATCCGCTGCCTCGAGCTCTGTATCGCCATGACTTGGAATCCTTCTTTTATGTCCTTTTCCTGATTTGTTACGGCCGAGCGACCATTTCGAAGAAGGCAGATTATTTCACCGACTGGACAACAAGGACATGGTCAGATATACGAATTCTAAAGGAAGGTTTCCTATTGGATACGATGTCGGACAATATGATTGAAACCATACCGCTTGGCTCTACTTGGATCCAGCCACTCAAGTCAGTGTTTTGTGACGGATATTCTGCAAGGAATGAAAGGCGTGGACCTTGGTTTATGGGTGTACAAGATACTTCTCCATTCGACGAAGGTACTTTGGGCAATCACGTCACATACGAAAAGTATTGCACAATTTTAAAGCCTCCGTCTGTAGTTATGAATATACAGCAAGTTTAAGAGCAGTCATAAAACCTGCGTATGTGATGTGACCCTCTGCAGTTTCCACGTTTGTACATTGGATCCTTTTCCTCAGCGCATCTTGGCCTCTCAATATCTGATCACCCAAAGTTGAGAGACACTGCAACACTCCCGAACGAGAAAGGCCCGGATGTTTGCATGTGCTAAGCCGTTCCAGTGCGTCCCGCCGTCCTCGAGCAAGAAAAGCCGTTTTCGAGATTCTACGCTGATCCATGTCACCTTGCTCCCATTGGGATATTCTCGCGAAGCTGTCCAAGTCTGCGATATTTGCCTTCGATATGATGATGAACCAAAGGACCCAAAAGAATGACTCAAGATCATGTCGGTAGAGGCGGGGAGGGCATTCTTTCTGAAGCAGATCAACAGCAAGGAACGCAACATTTAATGTAAAGGTACTTTGCTGAGGGTCCTCGGGAGGGTGGGAAACTGGTCCGCTGGCGAAATCCCAGTCTATCAATTTCCCGACGGGCCGACCGTTCGCCACGGTCCACATGAGATTGTCCACGTGGACATCGCGATGGAGTACGCCCGCCTCCTCATATGCCTGATGGTGGGCTGGAAAGGGGTTAAGTTGTGAATCGATGGAAAGTATCCGAACTTACTTTCGACAATGGAAAGGAAGACTTGAAAGAATAATTTAGTGTCCTTTATATCAATTGTTGTAATGGGTTTATACTCCTCGTCCATAACAATTGCCTCCAGATAGCGCGTAGGGCCAAATTCGTAATGAGGAAGATATTTACTAAGCGCTCCTCGAGGTCCATCCTCAAGGCTACTAAGCTTCTCGGAACAGAGTATTGCAGGTATGCCTTCGACTCCTTTTTCCGTTAATAATCGGTAGTGGTCAAGCTCTGAAGGCTCGCGGTGGGAGGGCTGATACGATAATTTCAGTATGCAAATTCGATCTCGACCACTGACATCGTCCCGGGTGGTTGCAGCAAAAACGAATGTGCACCTCCCAATGAGACCACGTGTAACAGATATAGGCTTAGAGGCATCAAATAAAACCGCTCGTCCTGCCACAGTTATTTCTTGCTTATCATGAACGATGGGCCAATCGGAGGCACTAAACTGAGGGCTGAAACCGAACTCCTGGGGACCCGCTCGTGCCATCGCCGAGATATGCCTACAGAATAACTCGAAATCGTCCGGCCTTCGAAGGTCTATAATGTTTGATCCAATGGTCCCACAGCGATCATAATACCAAGTCTCCACGAGGGAATCAATAACGATCATGCCCGTACCGAAGCGCTTGAGAGGATTGCTCGAAAGTTGTTCTAAGCCATATCCACCCAATTGCTGCCTCCCGTCCAGAGTTGCATCCCCGACTTTCTCGGATTCCCGCTCTATCTGCCCTTCCGTCATTTCGCTGACAAAAGTTGGGGGCTGAAGTGAGGCACGAAAGTTCTCCTTTCTCTTTAGGTCGATAGGCAGGAGAACATCTCTCCAATTTACTTCATCAGGGTGTGTCGGACCCCTTTGTCCACGCCGTTTGCGAACAAAAACGCCGTCGGGACTGACAACAAACTAAATCACTCATGGAGTAACAGTGGGATATGTATCTCATACCTTCTCCTGGCGTTACCTACAGCTCCCAGAAGTTTCCTTTTACCATGTGTTTTCACGTAAGCGATCTTCCCCCCATTTGCTTTGACGATGCCCAAGACCAATTCAGCAAAAGGAGCATACAGATCGTATTCAGAGCTATTTTCGTTATCGACCACTTGAAGATACCCATCTCGGAGTTTCCTCAAGGGCGCCTTCATCTTCCTGAGCAGATCCGGGGGCAGCTTCCCCAAGCTGGGATGTATCACAGCCAAGAACTGGTCGTAGGGAATTCCTCTGGCGTTCATTTTCCCGAGTTCGCATCTTAACCGGCGATGCTCCGTTGATTTACGTCCATCCGAATGTGGGATTCCTGCGACGGTTGAGGTTGAGCGCATCGACCCTAGAGAGACTCAGGAGGTTGCTCGCTAGAGAAATAAATAGGCCACATACCATATGCACGATCCTCATAGTCAGGAGTCCTTGGCGCGACATTTACGTCTCCCACCACCGTGACACTCGTCAAAAGGCCTGGGAACAACTGGTGAGTGGAAGTAGGATTGAAATAGTCGACAAATACCTTTTCCATCCTCGATCTCGTCCTTCCACTTTACCGTCCCAACTGAATTGTCCACAACGCCACTTGATACCCTAGTCTCGCCTGCGCATTCTCTAGTTGGTTGAGTATCCGAGATGACAAGGGAGGGGTCCGGAGTGCTAGAAGTCAAATGGAGACGCGACGCCCTAGTGCGTCCGATGGTGTCGAAGTGATGCACATACTCCTTTGTAAGACGTCTCCGCTTCGTTTCTGGCTTGGGGTGCGTCGCACTAAGGCGTGGGGAGGATGATGCGGTAGATGGACTCATGCCCACCTGCCCTCAGGTGATTTATGCCGCAGGGGATTGGAGTGGGGTGCAAGGTAGGTGTACTATGGAGGTCGGGGGAAGAATAAAGAGGCACAGGATGAAGGGTGGCAAGAACGTAGATCCAACTTGGGAACTTCATGAGTGGCACTGTAGCTTGGGCAGTTCGGTGGCCAATTATTGTTGACGACACGTACACAGAAGTAAATAACACGTACGCCACTAAACTCCGCATTAATTCCTAAGATTGAACCCGCTCGCGCGCGATTTTTGACTTGTCATCTGAGCTTTAGAAACCTTGTACTTCCTTGGGCGTTGCGGGATACCGTGCTAGCCCAAATGACAGTCTCCTCATGTTACGCCAATTCTGCAGCATCCACTATAAATGCTAGGCAAGACTCC
Organism: Cantharellus anzutake; assembly: GCF_015039405.1. Taxonomy (NCBI): domain Eukaryota; kingdom Fungi; phylum Basidiomycota; class Agaricomycetes; order Cantharellales; family Hydnaceae; genus Cantharellus; species Cantharellus anzutake. Next base: position 4,562 of record NW_024067382.1, on the reverse strand, counting down.
AGCCTCTGTGACTTCGTAATATTTATAAATGCCTCGATCGCTTCAGCATTTTGCGCTGTTTTGACCCTTTGTCTCTCCTTGCCATCAGCTGCTTTCCATCGTCTCCTTTCTCACTTCAACTTGCCGTTTGACTCCTCAGCAAATACGTCTACCTTGCGCCGGTTATTGCTTCAGCATGCTGACCACTGTTCTCTGGCCCTACCTTGATCTGCTGGTGTCCATTACGATGAATGGAGGCGAGATTGTGCCCGGTCGCCTGTACACATTTTTCAGCATCGACCAGTCCCGGTTGCAACACCTGTTCTTTGTATCACCCAGGCGAAGATTTCACGTCTCCTCGGTCACGACCTTCTTTTCTCACCTCCACTGCCTGAATGATGAGACCTAGCAGTCAATTGAAGCTATAGGGTCCACTATCTCTACACATCATGTGGGCTGGAATCCTGTCACTATACTGCCCCATTCCCGTACTGGCGGGTGGCGAAAAATCCAGAAATGCGCGAACACAATCACCAATGAGCCGTTGTACCTCGTTGTCTGTTGGCGGATTCATGAGCATGTGCAGAAAGACGACGTCACGCGACTCACCAATTGGGTTGGATCCCCCTAAATCCCGCAACACAGTCACCAGAGCCTGGAAAGTGTCGAGGTTCCCTATCAACCTGTCAATCTCGGCTTCGTTGGCGGGCGAAATAGGGGATGTTCGGATCTCGCGCGCCATCACGATAGAGGCGTCCAATACATGGGGCTGGAACACTTGGCGTAAAGATAATAAGACGCTTAGACTCTGTAGAATACCCACCAAGAGTGAAATGTCCCTGTAAATGGTTGACATAGGAGAGTAGACGGCCTCCGTTCGGCTCGGGTCTGTCACACTCGCGGATGGAAATATTACAAGCTTGAGCAACACCGCCATCCCGTTCGCCGCCTGCACAGCTTTTCGGCGTGCCTCAGGGATCATTCCCTCTCCAGATATGTCTGAAACATAAGGGGATTCGAGCAAAACATTTTGCAAGCTGATCATCGCGGAATACATCATCACTTTGGCTGAAAAAAGGGCTGGGTTGGGTCTGCCGGCAAAAACCGCCCCCCGTTGGGGTCCCCGCTTTGGGGAATTGAACACCCAAATCCAAGTTCACTATACTCCCCATTTACGAGGCCAAAGTTTCTGTTTAATGATAGCACCGTTTTCTGATATTCAAAGAGAGATGCCTCCAGGAAGTTGAATGTTTGCCAGAATGGAATGCTTGAGCTTCGCACCGGGTTAGTTTCAGCGTCTTCTAGCAGGTAGTGAGTCAGAATGCAAAAGTCGTTTCCGCGTGAGCATACCCCTGTTGTTCGCACGGAAGAGTCGTATGCCCTCAAAAAGCAATTCCATCCTGGCTCTGAGACAAACATGATCTATTCCCCTGCTGACGTCGAATACGCCAGGGTTAAGAAGGACGCTAGGCGAGGCCCAGTGATGAATCCAATCAGAGTTGGAGGCTTGCAATGCATTAACGGGGAAAGCTTGAAAGCTGATGTCACATGCAGAACTGTGGATTTCAGCAAACGCCTATGTGCAAATAGCCAGTATCAAATTACAACTGTTCGCCTCGGAATTGGGCCACTTACACCCTCAGGTAAAGAGCTGGGCAATCCTGATTCTCTTGTAAGTATGTGGTCCGCCACGTTCAGCGCAAACCAGGCGTGCCTCTGTTCAATCATCTCGAGATCATTTCCCGGAGGTAGCAAAGCCGCACTACCACTTTGACGCTGAGCCACAGTCAATGGTCGCAGCCCGCAAGCGATAGCGAATTGAATGGCACCAGATAAGGTTGTGTAAGCTTCGGGATATCGACGAGTGCGAGTGAAGTAAACTCCAAGCAGAGTCGAAGCGAGAAGAAAGTCCATAAGACGATCGGCGAAAGCCAGTGACGCCTCCAGCTCTGAGTGCGTCCGAGCTACGAAGAAAGGCTCGTGGGAAGACATGGAGCCCCCAGAAATATGACAAGCAAGAAGGCATACCGAATTCACAAGGGAGGGGTGAAGGGTCCTACCATAGGTAGGAGACGAAGGTACGCCTTCGAGCAGCCTTGCAACAAGCGGTCCAGAATGGAATTGAAAACGGTGAGCCAAAAAGATACGAAGACTTGATATTTAGCGCTGTCAGATCCAAAAAGGATGCGCAACCTAATAAGGGCATACATACAGATAATCTTGGAGTCGGCATGGCATTTCTGTCTGAATGTCCCAATTCACCAGAGCGCGTTCTACCGCCACGCGAGTAATAACTCTTGGGTAAGCCTCTCCCGGATGAGAAAATGATTGTTCTTCTGCAGACGCGAAGGGAATGTTGGAAGAAAGAGTTGATACAGAAAATATGGGTATGGTTTCGGGGACATGGAGTCCCTTGGGGGTATGGAGCTGCTGCATCCTCTCAAGCAGAGGCAAGGTGGCCAGCCAAGAAATCCGCGAGCTTAAACGGCTTTCAGTGCCTCCCGCGCTGTGAATAGGCAGACTCGAGTTAGATCTGAGTGCGGCTATCTCGCTCTCCAAGCTCTGTATCGTCTCTTCTAGCCTTTTAACCCTGGCCCTAGGAGTTTCCTCTGCATACCCGCACAACTTCCTGAGCCTAAGACACCGTCCACACGTCGGCCTTATGCCGTCGCACTTCTGGTGTCGTGAGGGGTGGGATCAGAGCTGGGTGTGCAATCATGAAGACTTCGTTTCGCACAATTTTTCTGTAGCGACACACCAGACATGCAAGACCTGATTCAAGTAGGTTGCGACGCTTCCTGGAAATCTTTGAGGTCGAGGCAGACATTGGTGCTTGAAGGGGGTTATTCGTCGTGGGCCGCGTTTGAAATATGAAGCAGGCTTAAAACTTGAGGCGGTGTACCTTGAATATCACAGCCGAATCGTAGATTGTGGAGGAGCCCATGTGCAAGCAGCGGTCAGATGAGTCGCCGGAGAAGCTGAAATAAAGGGCATTTGGAAACAAGATGTTTGTATCTCAAAATTGGTCGCCCTCCAATTAGACCAGGTGGAGATAGATGACCGTTAGAAGTGCTCATCCCCTCGGCGGCCGCTGTTATGGATTCTGGAACCACGGCTAAAAGTTGTTTAAAGACTCAATGGTTTTCGCGACGCGGAGGACGGAATGAACAAAAAAAAAAACACACCATTGATAAATTGCGACTCGAAGCCGCAACATACTCCCATCTATAAGTTGTAGCCGAGGCTCAAAATCCAATCTGAACGGTAATGTTAAAACTTGTCCATCAATCACAACCGCGCACCTTAACCCTTGAGGCCGGCATGAGGTGCTACCATTTAGCCTGTATCTGAAACTCGGGCGCCCATAACCATGGTCATGCACTGACCCAAGGACTAGTATTCACTTCCAGAACTGTGGGTTGAACTGCGGACTTCCACCAATCGTGCGAACTTGAAGTTGGATCGACTTCACACGCGAGATCACGATTTGGACAGTGGGACCAGGGAGGCGGGATGCTGCAATGAGGCCCAATGCCGGGTGACTCATATCGCACCTAGTTGAAGGTCCCACTAATTTTCCTGTTTGGGTTTGAATTGCATAGTATCCGGGCCCATGCTCAGCTCAGAGTCAGGGGCATTTGTCATCTTCATCGCCCATCAAACTTCGCGACTAGTGTTCTGCTGCGTAGATCCACATGATAGCGCTAAGGATGATCAGCGAGTACTCTTCAATCACAACGGGGAAGTGTACACATCGTCATCATGAGATTACCGGGAACCACATGGCAACTCGGGATGGCTGAATGGAGAAAAGGCACGTCCTTCAAACACTTATGGCTAAGTCGGTATGCTTCATCGTCATCAATTTCCCGTCCTACCATCTCGCTAGCTACATAATAACGTTGAGAGGCCTCAATGCCAACTCAACGAAAGGGTGGTGCCGTTGCCCAAAGGATTTTAGAGCCAAGGTCCTTTTTCAGAACATTCCTCGAAGAGGTAAACATCTTAACTATGTGGGAGATTCGTCATTCTTCGAAGGAACCGACGAAACCCCACCATGAACAATATCCACGATCAGTGGGAAGGGCCACTGGAGGCCACGTATGCTGCCAAAGGCCACAGGCCGCACTTTCTCAGTCTGCCCAATCTATGTCTGGCAACCCATCCCATGAGATCCCAACGGTTGAGGATGCAAGAAATCTCAACATTGAAAGCCGGGCCAACAGCCCCTCCACCAGACATAAACGGAACATGACCCGGTATAAAATAAAATCAGCATTCTCGGCCTCTCTGAGACGCACTCCAACCGAATACTACAACACACAGCTAACAGCAAATTCAGCTTTGAATGGCACGTTGGTCAACCCAGACTACCCCGTTCGCGAAGGGGTTGCCATTATCACTAATTCCGTCGTTCGGCTCTATACTCGGGAACCCCTTGCTCGCTCCAAGCACGCATGTATCGCAAAAGTTCCACCAAAGAAAAATACGATCAATATCAATCTCTTCATGGGGGACCCTAATGCCTTTGTCCCATGACCCATCACACCAGATAATTCTCTTTGTGTGCCACTTCCCCCATT
>NW_024067381.1:0-40524 GCF_015039405.1 Cantharellus anzutake | reverse complement strand
CAGTGTTGTAAGTGCTTATTTGCATTAAAAACAACAGTGAGATGGCTTATTCATATTGGAATATCAATGTCCATGTGTACCAATATTCTCTTTACTAACGCAATATCAATTAAGGATATTGTATATACCTTTTGTCTTGATGCTTACTTCATTGCTGTCAAGATGTGATGATTCTGGGAGATCAGGGAGTGGACTGGAGCTTCCCCAGGAAGCCCAAGTCTGCCAGCTAGTACAAGAGTCTGAGAAGGATGTGGCCTCAGCAACTCGGGGGAGTGCTGTGCCTCCATTACGTCTTAGTTTGTCCTTAATTTCAGATGGCTGATGTATCTTGTAAGAGGGGAGCAAGAATCACTCATAGGGGAGTCTAGGGGTGAGGTTTTAGTTGAGATTAGAACTGAGGTACAAAGGTTCTAATCTACAGGTATATATATAAAAGCAGAGGAGAGGACTTTAGTCAAAGTCTGAAAGATACCAAACGGTTCCAAAAGACACTGAAGGTTATCCTTAATGGGGAACCAAGGTGTCAGGTTGAGGAGGGTGGAGTAGAAGGCCAAAGAGTGAATGGGAACGAGAAGTGGGTAAGAGAAAGTTAGCTGACTGAATTGAAAGAAGTAAAGGATGACTAATTAGGATGATGAAGGGTAGAGTCGCTGTCACGAACCCACCTGGGGGAGATCCGAAACGCTACCCAGGCAGGTGTGTCTGATGGAGCTCGAGGTTCCGGGTCATCTGACGGTGGGTCAGAGACAGACTGGAGGTGGGGCGGAGCTCTGAGGGTGACAGGGTGTTGAAGGGACTTGGCTTCAGCAACTCGGAATGGAGCGCTGTGCCTGTTACGTCCTCATTGTCCCCAATTTGTCAGGGGGGGCTGGTGACGGAGGAACAGAGGCCACCAGCGGAAGGGGGCCAGAGAGCCCCCCCTCACTACTTAACGATGGAGGCGTTAGCGAGGGTCAATCATTCATCACACAATTCGTTGGGTTTTATACCAAGGTGCCTTTAGACATGTCTGTCACTCAGCTCGTGGTTCAAGATGGAGCAGCAGGCAAGTAGAATGCAACAGGCATCGTGGAAGTGGGTTTGGATTCAAGGACTTAGGACTTAATATTATAACTGGGGGGAACTATTTACTAGAGTGGTATGCACGTACATATAGCAGAGATAATTGGATCCGAAGGTAAACAAAGGTTACCAAGGGGAAGGAGAAGTAAATAGAAAGACTCCACAGGACAAATATAGAATAGGCGAAAGCCTGAATTATGTCTGAGGTTTGTGGAGTGGGAGGATTAGAAACCAACTGAATGGTAAGGCCTGGGCCCATCCATGAATGAGCAGGGGACTACAGGGGGAGACATCTGGAAAGGTCTGGAGCCCGGAAGTTGTAGTCCGGAAGATTGGGTTTGTAGAAAATGTCAAATGATAAAACAATAAAGAATAACATGACTGGAGGTAGGGTAGTGTCAGGGTTCAGCACCCTGCCCTAGGGTGCCCCAGACTCCCCAACCAATCCCTTCCTTCCATTCCTTCATTGTTGCCTTGTTGTTGCCTTTCTGTGTTGTGTATCCGCATGCACGGGATAGCGTGGGAACTTTCTGAGCGAGCAGCTCGCCCAGAATGTTCCCACGGGTCACAGCCACAGTTCTGGGCAAGCAACTCGCCCAGAACGTTCCCACGCTTACTGGGCACTGCCACCTGGATGTTCCCTCCGGGTCACACTACACAACTCTAGGAGCTGTATAGTTGTGGGCATGTGACCCATTCCTTTATATAGCAACCATGCGGGGAGATGAGACCTTTACCCTTCTTCTCATCTCATGCCCCGCATAGGCAAGTGTATATATTCCCTTTCTTTTACTATACATCTCATGCCCCGCATAGTGTGAGGACAGGTTAGATAGGGGTTGAGGTCAGGGAGCCTCTGAGTCCGAGGCCGGGCCCTGACAGGTAGGAGTGGGGAGGTACCGGAGATACATGACCGGAGGCGCCGGAGGTGCAGAGACCAGGAGTAAGAAGGAGGGTGGATAGGCAAGTTGAGGGTTACCAACAACAAGTTGATCCATAACCTTTGAACAAGGGGTCTGAGGAGGTGGAGGTGTGGTAGGGGAAGTCCGGGGGTGATGCAGATGTAGATGGGAGAAAGAGCAGGAGAGAGTCAAAGGAGGAGGTAGTCTAGGATCATTGGCATCGACCGGAGGCAGCAAAGAGAGATTGGGAGGACTGGTGGAGGTCATAGGAGTCGTCCGAGACTAGGGTGGAGGGAGGTGGAAGATCCAGGATATGACAGTATCCCCTTCTTAGGCCTGAACCCTTGAAGGCCTTTTCAGTCAGGTGGATGAGTTTTGCAGCTGGAACCGAAAACATTTTTTCCATTTCCCATGTTCCATCAATCCATCATTCATCAACGATAAGGCAACTTGAATGCCAACCGATGCTGAACTCGATCTCACATCTTGGCCAGATGAAAAACTGGCTGAAAATGCTGGAGATGGGCAGGTACTCTGGGATGCCAAGTCCCAGGAATGCAGATGTCGTCTGCATCTGATGATGGAAGAGGAGGCTCATCAGCGTGAGGCAGAGGAGTCTGCCAAGAGGGAGGCCAAGGAGTGGCAGAAGAGAGAGAAGGAGGCTAGGGTGAAGGAACTCACCCAGAAGGTGTCAGGGGATGGACCCTGGGTCCCCATGACCCCTCTCTACAGTCCACAGTCTGGCCTATAAACACAGCCCATCTCAGGGCATAGCTACTGTGGGTAAGAAAGTGAGAAGAAGGTTAACTTCTCACTTTCCCAGTGGCCCAATATGGTGAAAACTTCCGGGGATACCCGGAAGTCACATGAAGAGTGGGAACTGGGCCCGGAGCATGCGGTGCGCGGAGCATGCGGGGCAGAGCACACATGCGGGTCTGGGCTAGTCAGGGTGTGTGCCCTGACAGAAGGTGAGTAGAGAGGGTCTATGATGATCTCAAGATGGGATGGGAAGGACTGATTTCTTTTTCTTTCATTTATTTTTTGTGTGTAGCGTCGTTCCATTACTGTCTTATTACCAGCTTTGCCCAAATGGAGGCCCTCATGCGCAAGGTGCCAGAGTTATGGACTGATGTGCACCTTTCCTGGGGGAAGTCGACATCATGTGGGGCCTGCAAAAAGGCGTGGGCTCGTTGCGAACATCCTGCAACTATGACTGGGGCATCGGAGTCAAGTTGACCGTCGAAAAAGTGGAGGGTTGAGGAGCCAGAGAGCTCAGGGTCATCCCAGGCGGGCAAGGAACATGTGACAACCCAAGATTCCATCACAAAATCCCTTATCAGGATTCAAGAGGAACTTCGATCACTGCCTGTTCTTGCCATGGCCATATTGTCATTGGTTACTGTCAGGGCACACACCCTGACTAGCCCAGACCCGGACCCGCATCCGGACCCACATCCGCCTGCTGCGCTTCCTGCACATGCACATGCTCTGCGTGCTGCATGTTCCGGGCCTGGTTCCCACCCCCTCATGTGACTTCCGGGTATCCCCGGAAGTTTGCCTGATATCGTGGCCACTGTGGGAAGATGAGAAGTTAGCTTCCTTCTCATCTTCTTACCCACAGTAGGTTGTGCCCTGGATAGGGCTGGTTACACCAGAGGCTGTGGACCATAGGGGAGGGTCATGGGGACCCGGGAGTCATCCCCTGACAGTTACCCTGGTGGAGAATCTACAGGCTCCTGTGTCCAATGGGAAATCTGAGGAGGCGGTTGGTGGTGATGGGGAGGTGAAGGTGGAGAAGGCAAGTGGTGTTGCGGCGAGTAGGAAGTTGCCGGATCGTCCTGCCATCAAGGTAGATGAGAACCTCAAGGATGAGTTGGAAGAGGTGTTGGAGTTGGGTGATTGTCAGGGTACCGAGCTGCTCGGACTCTAAGTCGAGGGATCCCGAGCCTTCGCTGGAGCTGAGGCCGAGGGGGACAGGGTCAGTCTCAATGGGGGAACCCAAAGCGGATTGCGATAGGGATTCCAGCTGAGCAGCGAGGGGAAGTGAGTCATATCATTGTATATACTATGTACAACATACCTGAGCAGCGAGGGGAAGTGAGAGAAGAAAGTTATCTTCCTCACTCGCTACCCAGGGAATGATAAAGTCGGTATACCCGGTGAAGCGGGGCTGCTCTGCAGAAGGAAATATAACAAATGTCTGTGCCAGTCCGGGGATGATGATCAGGCTGTGCGGGTATGGGGCAGGTGTGTCATCAGTTGTGTGTAAGCAGTCCGGACTTAACCGGGCTGTACTCTGACATCACCCCCCCTTATGCCACTACGTCTCGGAGTGGCTGAGTTTGCATGTGGGGCAGGAGCGGAAGGGTGGTGCTGATGGAATTCTGTGATGAGGTCTGGCGCATTTTGGGTATCACGGTCAGGTATCCAGCTATTTTCGGAACTGGGGTAGCCCTTCCACTGGACGAGGTAATGGAGTCGGCGACGGATATACTTAGAGTCGAGGATTTTCTCCACTTCATACTCTTCGCTCCCTTCGATGATGGTGGGACTCGGTTCTGGGTGTGCAGGGCGTTCTGCTATCTCATCTGGTTGGTACTTACGAACATCTGAGATTGACACAACGGGGTGCATTCGGTATCCCTTGGGGAGCTGGAGTTTCAGTGCAGCTCGTGAGACTATCTTCAGGATCTTGAAGGGGCCTAACCATTTGTGGTCTAGTTTCTTGGTCGGCCGATTGGTTGGGTAGTTACGTGCGCTGAGCCACACTTTCTCTCCTTCATGGTATTCAGGTGCTTCGCCTCGTTTCCTATCATAGTACTTCGACATCTCCTTGGCTGCATGTGCTAGGGCTGCCTTTGCCTCCTCTTGCATTTGTGCCATCCGTGATGCAAAGTCTCCAGCTGCCTCCACCATTGAAGTCTTGGGGGTTCTATCCCCATGCGTGGGTGTTGACCTGTGTCAAGCTCAAATGGTGTATGGCGGGTGGCCGAGTGGATGCGGTTGTTGTAGCTAAACTCAGCGATAGGTAGCCAGTCTGCCCAGTTATCCTGCCTGTGGTTCACGAAGACCCGGAGGTAGGTTTCAATCTCTTGGTTGACTCGTTCTGTTTGCCCATCTGTTTGGGGGTGGTAGGCAGTGGATGGAGTGGGTTTAATACCTAGGAGTTTGCTTAACTCCTGAGAGAACTTAGAGATGAAAGTTGTTCCTCTGTCACTGATGACTTCATCTGGGAGGCCATGGTGTCGCCAGACATGCTCGAGGAAAAGGCGGGCTACACCTGCAGAGTCCATTGAGTAGTGGTGGGTATGGCATGTATCCTTTTGGACAGACGATCAACCACTACCATGATTGCATTGAACCCTCGTGATAAGGGGAGCTCTCCTATGACATCTACGGAGACAACCTGCCATCGCCGATCTGGTACCTTGTTTGGCATAAGCTTCCCAGTCCTTTGAGCAGGGAAGGATTTCACCCGTTGGCAAGTGTCACATCCAGATATGTACTTGGCAACATAACGAGAGAGCCCTGGCCACCAGTAGTTCCGAGATACAAGCTCTAATGTCTTCCATCGGCCAGGGTGTCCAGCTACTGGGGTGTCATGGTGGGCACGAACTACATCATGGCGAGAAGAGGGTCCTGGGGACATAGATCCTCCCTTGATAGAGGATAAGCCCTTCATGTAGCTCCCACCCCGAAGGCGCTTCACGACCAGATTCTAACTCATGAGTCGCACTTGCCACAGAGCCCTCAATGCTCTTGCATTCCCTCATCCGCTGCAGCAGGTCTTCCTCTCCTGTTGGATGCGAAATAGCTGCTGTAGCTCGAATGCGAAAGAGATCGGGGCATAGCAGTGTGACCTTGGAGTTGTCCTCTTCTCCTCATGGGTGGTCCGCTCGTCGTGACAGGGCATCTGCTTTCTGCATGAGTCTTCCCGGTCTGTGTGTGAGTGTGAAGTCAAAGCGGAGAGATGTAGTGACCATCGGGCTTGGCGTCGGTTGAGTTTCTGGGCTGACCGGAAATAGGAGAGGTTTCGATGGTCAGTGAAGACTTCGAACGGTTCTGCTGCTCCTTCCAGGAAATGCCTCCACTCGTCCAAAGCGCGGACTATCGCAAGCATCTCTTTGTCATGGATCTGATAGTTCCGCTCAACATCATTCAGGCTTCGGGACATAAACCCTACTGGGTGGTACTGCTGGTCTTCTTGAAGCTGAGAGAGAACAGCTCCAGTCGCAAAGTTAGAGGCATCACATTCTAGTCGGAAGTGCCCCTCATCTGAAGGGAAGACAAGGACAGGGGCTGAGGTGACAGCCTTTTTTAAGGCGTCAAACCCTTCTTGTTCTTCTCTGCCCCATCTCCAAGGTCTGGACTTCCGCGTCAGTGCGTTCAGGGGTCTAGCAATTTCAGAGAAGTCGCGGATGAACTTCCGGTAGAAGTTCACAAATCCGAGGAAGGATTGGACGTCTTTGACTCGTTTTGGAACTGGCCAGTTCGTGACACCTTTGATCTTTACCGGGTCCATCTCTACCTGATTCTCTGATATCACCAGCCTAGATACTCTATCTGGGTCTGCTCGAACTTGCATTTCTCTGGTTTGAGGAAGAGTTTGTGTTTTCGCAGAGTGGCTAGCACTTCCAGGGTAACTTGACGATGTTCTTCGAGAGTTGACGTGAAGAGTAGGATGTCATCCATATAACAAATGGCAACGCCTCTGTCAATAAACTCTCGGAGAATGTCGTTCATCATCGTCTGGAAGGTTGCGGGGGAGTTACAGAGGCCAAAGAACATGACTAGGGGCTCAAACAGTCCTCGGTTGGTGCGAAAGCAGCCTTCCACTCATGGCCTTCTTAATCCGGACATTGTTGAAACCCCATCTGAGGTCCAAGACAGAGAAGTACTTCGAGCCTCGAAGACGGTTGAGCACATCTGACACGAGTGGGAGTGGGTATGAGTTCTTCACTGTGATTTCGTTCAGCTTTCGGTAGTCTTGAACAAGTCGGAGGGATCCGTCCTTCTTTTTAACAAAAAAACACTGGGGCCCCCATTGGGGATTTAGACGGCCTGATGCGGCCGTTGGCAAGGTTTTCTTGCAGAAACTCATCAAGTTCCTTTTGTTCGTTTCGGGACAAAGGGAAGGTGCGTGACCGTGGGAGATCAGCCCCAGGTAGGATATCTATTGCATGATCCCACGGCTTTCCGCGGAGGTAATGCACTAAATGCTTCCTTTGAGAAGACGTCTTCATAGAGGCGGTAGGCCTCAGGGATCACCCCTTCTGGGGGAGGCTTCTCATCCTGCCGGGCCCTCTCTGCAAATTGCTGAGAAGGGGTAGTGGTGGCCCGAATCTCCGGCACGCTGCGCGTCGACATCACGTGGACCGCGAAGACTTCGTCTCCGGGTTCTACCGATTCTACTCTCGCGGGTACAGCTCTCTGACACTCAGGTGGACATCGTGTCATCGTTACCTTCTGTCGAACCCAATCACCTCTGGTTGTGAAGGAGAAGCCATGGGTGGCCAACAATAACCGTCTGTTGGCCAAGGTTCGCGACCAGCGAGTTTACAACGCTCAGAGTGGTCCCAAAACCCAGGATAACGTCGACTTCTTCCGTGATGGGACCGTTCTCGTTTTGAGTCCCATCAACGTTGCGAACGGGGATGGGTGAAGCTAGGGGGGTCGTTGGCAGCTGGTGTTTGCGGACGAATTCCTTGCTGACGAACATTCCGTGGCCCCTGAATCGAGTAACGCAGACGTCGACACAGCGGCGAGCGAAGTAGCAGACCTGAGTGAGATCAGAATGTTCATCGAGCGTGGGGTCTTCCCCGTCGTCTTTCGTGCGTCGGCTCCTTTTATTTTCGCGTTCTTCTTTCTTTGTGCGACTTTAGTAATTTTTCTCGCCTTTGCCTCGTTTACAGGTTCGATTTCGACCTTCGTACACGGATATTTACAGTTTTTTGAGGCGTTTACAGGCGAGTCGCCAGTCGGGGCGCAGCTTTCACCGACTGGCATTTCAAAAACCCTCTTCGCGAGGTTCTTCCCCTTCCACGGCACTCCCGTTCTCAACAAGCTGGTCCTTGATCAGCTGGGTTATCGCGCGAAGGTCCTCTGGGGATAAGGACGAGGGTCGCGGGTCTTCTGGTTGTCTTATCGGCGTGGGTTCATCAACCACGCGGATTCTTTGTGCGGCCGCCGAGGGGCAGTTGCGTGCGATGTGGCCTGGTTGCCCACAGCTGTAGCAGACGCCGCTTCGTGGGTTTCGGCGAGGTTGTCGGGTTCGGTCGAGTTCCATGGGCTGAGGGCTAGTCGACGAGGAAGATGGGCTCGGCGTCTGCGTGTTGGGCGGGCGCGTCGTGTTCTGGTGAGTGACCACGGTACTGTTTCGTTGGGGTTGAGCCCGCGTCTGGTGAGGGGACGCCCCAAAGGCGCGTCCTTGGCGCGTCTGGGCTTGGAAGTGATCGAACCTTCTGTGCTGACTGTCCAAGAGCAGGGCCCGTTGCTTCCACTCTTCCCAGTTCGTTGGAATGGGTGGGATCCGTAGATCGATTCTCGAAGGCGATGGGTAATGGCTCGTTGGAACTTGTCGATTAACCCGGCGTCTCCGAGCCCGGACACTGGTCCGTACAACTCAAAGAGCTGGATGACTGTCTCAACGGGATTGGGCCCTTGTCTTATGTCCGACAGCTTCTGCATCGCGGTCGCCGCCGGTTTGGGTCGGCAAACATGTCTTTCAACTCTTGGAGGAAGTTCTCAAGTGTTGGGATCGCAGCGTTAGGGGAGAGGTATGCGTTAATCTTCTGGGAGGCCCACGAGGCTGCCGTCCCTCTTTCATATGTGATAGGACGAACAAGATCTGTTGTTGATCGTCGGGATACTCGGCATGGCGGAGCGACAGGTACAGGCGGCATTGTGCCAAGAAATCTTCTAGTTTCTCTCGGTCACCATTGAAGGGCGATGGGGTAGCGACTTTGGGGGCCTCGACGCGGGGAGAGGAGGTGGTTGATTAACCTGAGCGGCTTGGGCACTGAGCAGCGCTTGGACCAACTGGGTGAGTTGTTGGATTTGCTCCTGAGCAGACATCGTGGTGTTTGATGCGGATCAGGAAGTAGGTTGAAACTTTCTTCTGATGTCAGGGTACGAGCTGCTCGGACTCTAAGTCGAGGGATCCCGAGCCTTCGCTGGAGCTGAGGCCGAGGGGGACAGGATCAGTCTCAATGGGGAACCCAGCAAAGCGGATTGCGATAGGGATTCCAGCTGAGCAGCGAGGGGAAGTGAGTTCATATCATTGTATATACTATGTACAACATACCTGAGCAGCGAGGGGAAGTGAGAGAAGAAAGTTATCTTCCTCACTCGCTACCCAGGGAATGATAAAGTCGGTATACCCGGCGAAGCGGGGCCGCTCTGCAGAAGGAAATATAACAAATGTCTGTGCCAGTCCGGGGATGATGATCAGGCTGTGCGGGTTATGGGGCAGGTGTGTCATCAGTTGTGTGTAAGCAGTCCGGACTTAACCGGGCTGTACTCTGACAGTGATCCTGAAGGCATACCTGATCTGTCGATCAGTACTGCTGAGGCCTCATCTCCTTCATAATTGCTGTATTACTTTTCCGAATGTATTCCCCCCCCCCTCCTGCTCATGCTTTACTGTGTGAACTGAAGTAAGGGACAAGTAAGAAGTAAAAGTAAGGAGGAACCCTGTGAAGACAGATCGGAACAAGAGAATTATAGGAGTCATGACTAGGATCCCCAATGGGTCATAGTAGGAGATACTGAATTCAGAACCTGGTGGTGGATTCCTTCAAGGTTATACTGATATTTGCAGGGAATCCACATAGGAATCTGAAGAGGTATCAAGTCAAGAGATGCTGGACCAAGGTGGTGAGTCTGTCATATCCATCCATGGCCATTGACTTCCACTACTCCGAACTCTCCAGACTACCTCCGTTCCTTTGTCACTAACCTTGGAGCTCCCAGATTCCGCAATCACCTCCGCTTCCCTCGATGGTCACCACCCCCTCTTTTCAATATATTACCTACGCCTCCCTAAGTACGGAGCCCTGAAGGCTTCCGGACAGCTCCAACGTCCACTAGCACACTCCTGCCTCTGCTGGGCAATTCACTCGCTTGCCCTGCAAGCCCACCTTCAGGCCTATCCCTCCTTTCCATTTCTGGGTTATTGCCTACCATTCCGCTAACCCATAACCCAACTTGTTGGTAATATTCAATCGGCTAATGATTAACTCCGTTAGCTCTGCTCCGCCATTTACGGGCCCACCCTCGTTGTGACTATATATACTCAACTTGTACATAGGTTACACCTCAGTAATAAAATCGACTAGAGTTGACCCCCTTTAGTTCTTGTTGCCAGTCAGTAAGTTAGGGCATGGATGTGTAACTTGGCACAGCGCTCCTGGCATAAGTCGCTGAGGCCGAAGCCCTCCGCCACAGAGACATTCTTCGTCTCGATCTGGTCTCTGACAGAGTCCAAGGTGTTGGAAAGCTCAAGGAGATGTGGAGAAGAGAAATTGCCAGAGTTAGAACAATCTACTGGCAAGGCTCCAAGGGCTCAACGACGACTCCACAGAGGGCTGAAGTACTCCACAGAGTCTCTCAACATGCAACAAAGTCAACAAAAACTTGAGGAGGAATCTGAAGATTCAAATGGTGACAACTGGAGGTCCGAAGACGATTCCAGAATGTCTGAAGGAATGGTATAAGAGTTCTCAAATACTTGTCACAATAATGGATGTATTGTGCTGCATTTGGTAACTACTTACAGAGGGGATAATGTTGGGAGTGTCCCAGGAGGGGTTCCGAGGTCGTTCCAGGTAGAACCACAGGATGGAAACAAATCCAAGGTTCGTAAGGATGACATGAAAACTCCTGAAGTATGGAGGTTTGAAGCACTGAGAGTTGATAGAGTGGAGTCCATATCCCCTTCTTAGGGATAGATGTCCCAGCATCTATGCAACATAACAGGCAATTGACAGAACCTTCTGAGGAGGAAGTAGCGTTGTAAGGGGGCAAGGGATCTACCACCCTAACGAGAAAGAGAGGGGCCACAGAGTTGGGAGTGCTCAGGGAAAGGTTTGGATGATGAGGAAGGGGAGGGAGGAATGGTCCGGTGCTATATGATAAAAATGATAATCTTGTAAATCTCACTGATAATCAAACTAGTGGGAACTCTGTCCCTGCACTATGTCTTGAGCCTCTTTGGCTTCGTATTCGCTGCTCTGGGTGCTGGTAAACTTCTTGCTAAAACTTCATGTTCATTGGGGAGCACCTCTCTCTGTTGGGGGAGTCCTCTTTGTAAATACAGGAAAGAGGGTAACTATAAATATGAAAGAAATACGTGGAAATCCGAATGATCCGACGGGTTTAGGACGGCAACAGATCCACAAGGAACACTTAAGAAAAAAGCAATATCAAAGAAATATTGATGTTGTTAAGGAAATAAAGAACCATGGCGATCGGAACAACCGCTGAACCAAATGCGTCACTCGTAACATTGTTCGACTCGTGTTGACAAGGGCTTTCCAACGATACCAAATTCGTCCGGATCGGTGGAGAATTGATGGAGATATGGAGGAAGCGGTGGAATATGCGGGTGACAGTTACCCAATTTGGAAACTGATGGTTGTCCGTGGTCAGGAATGGCTTGAAAAAATCGAAAAAAATATGGGAAACGTGGAAGGGGTATATGGAACAGTGGTAGATGTGTTTCGGGAGTGGGGTGCTTGACATGGGTGGTAGAATCGTGATAATCGGCTCGTTTGTGTGGTACCGGCTGTGCCTGCCTACAGCATAGTTATGGAGCAGAGGAAGGAAAGCTCAGACTAACGGTAAACCGTATAGCCAAAGTGCTTCGAAGTGCAGAGTCACTGGAGGATAGTGAAACTCCATGGGCATTATAGGAGGTTGGTAAGGATGATCCGAGGTGGTGTAAGAGTAAGGGGTGATGGTGTGTGGGTTGGTCAGACGAGTGGGGAATCCCAAACAAGGCCAAGGTAGCCCAAACATACCAAAATCATGGTAGAGGACAGAGGAAAAAAAAACTCCCTGAAGGTAGGAAGAAAAGTGAGTGGACTGGGTATCAACAGCGGAACATATCCATAGTTGAAAGAAGAGTGGATGGTGGTAGGAAGATGGATTGAGTATTCAGAAAACATTCAAATCCTCATGGCTCAATGGAGCAAAAGGAAGATCGAATATCTGAGCACTAAACAGCAACCTAACCGGAGTGTTAATGAGTTCTTGAAGGTGTGGTGGTCGGAACAGGAATAATCTGGTGTCTGGAACACAGTACTTTAAGTCCATTACTGTCAGGGACTCGTCCGGGGTCGAGGGGGTCCGGGTATAGCGTCCAGGACCGAGAGCCTGGCGGGGGGCAGATCGGGCGTGCGTACTGACAGGCCCGATGTGGGACAGTGGTCCCTGGCCACTTAGACTGAAGTGGAAAGTTGTTATTATTATTAAAGGAGAAATATTGTACTACTTACCTGAAGTGGAAAGTTGAGAAGAAGGCTACTTCTTCGGTTCCCACTTCAGGTTCGTTTATATACATGCGACTTGGATCACATGATGGATGCCACGTCACCCTCGCACACAGCCGTAACCACCCGGGTGTCTCCGTGGGAGATCCCGAGGGTATCCGGTGCAGGCACGCGTGCTGGGCACAGCGGGAAGTCGCCTGAGGTGCCCGGGCCGGGTACATGGTGGGCGCGCTGCAGATGGGTCAGTTGTACATTGATACAGAGAAAGTCGTCCATGTAGAATAAAGAGAGAATAAAGGAGAAGTAAGATAAGGAGAAACTGAGGAGGGGAGGATGAGGGGGAAGAAGGGAAAGGGGGAGGAGGTAAGGAAGGGTGGACCGGCAGGGTACCGGGTCAGGTTGGGCCGGGTGGAGCCGGGTCAGGCGGGTGTGCCCTGACAATTACTCAATGGAGTCTCAGGATGAGTACAAAGCCATCAAACAAGAGACTACATCTGTAACGACAGGCATAACACTGGTTTGTCGTAATAGTTTAAAGGGTATCGAAGTGGGTCGAGTTGGAGGTCCAGCCCTGGCATGCTTGTAATCCATTACTCAATGGAGTCTCAGGAAGAGCAAAGCCAGAACTTAGGACTGTAGACAAGTCCCAATCCGATATGGCGAAAGTGAAAATCCATTGGCAATTGTCGAAGGGAAAGATGTCAACCTAATGGTGCACAGCCAGAGGTGACGAAGGTACATGGTGTGGAAGCAGCAATGGCCTGCTATCCCGAAGTAGAATGCACAGAGCGAGGAGATCCTTCGAGTCTACTGGACTTGCTAGAAGCAGAGGAACAAGGTAAGACTCAATGGTAGCTACTGGCATTTGCTGAAGATGCAAACTGTCACGACCCGACATATCCGTCACCTCCCTCTATGCGCCCTAGTGCCACTTGGTCCATCCCTCCCGCTATCATCATCATCCGTCCACCCGTCACCATCATCCGCACTTCCTCCCTCGCGCGCGTACCCTCCAACCTAGGTTGCCCGCTTCATTGTTGTCCGCTCGCCAGCCGGACGGCTTGCTAGACGGCCGGATGGTTCTTTCTCTTTTGTCCACTTGCGGACTATTGTTCTTCCTTTTGTTTCTTGCTTTCCTTTTGTTGACCAAGTTTGCCGATATTAACTATTTGTTTCTTTCTTCATTCATTAATATCGCGCTTGATCCGCCACTCCTTCTGGGCCGGTCTCATTTAGTTACTTGTGTTTATAACGCGTGTAGGTTACACCGGATGTACCTCAGTTCGTATATCGACTTGGATTCCCCCTCTGAACTCTTATCCTCATCGTAAGGCTTCTGTCTGAAATTGGGACACCAACGTAAGAACGAAGCGCAGCGCTCCACCCGAGTCGCTGAAGCTAAAGTCCCACCCTCCGACTTACGAGCCCGGACGACCTCGCGCGCCTCGCGGGTCACCCGGATACGCTTCTGGCACGTTCCTGACATGAACAGGAAATCGAGAGTTGACCAATGGTAGAAAACCAGAGGAGGACAGAGGGTGATATCTTGGAGACTAATCTGGAATAATTGAAGGAACAGACTAGGTACTACTCCACCTGATTGATCAACGGATCGAAAGTAGGGGAGCTAGTGGTGTCCTGGAACTCAGGGATAAGAGCCAATTAGAGAAGGTGACGTTCCTTGGAGGAGCATCCAGGGTGATCCATGCATTGCAAAGGTAGAGAAGTGGCATTGTCGGCCTAACCACTCAAAAGCAGTGGCTGAACAACAGGGCAAGATAGGGATCGGCGTGAAGACCAGATCACCTAGAGATGATGGAGAGACCTAAAAAGGAGTCAATGTCAAGAGCAAAGGCTCAAAATATACAAGGTCAAGGGAAGGTTGGTCCAAGAGAAATGGTACAATGTGAAAGGATATCAGGAGAAGGAAGAAACAGAGTTGGAGGAGACAGATAAGCGGAACATGGAGTTTGGGGTTTTTATGATTTTGATGGCAGAAAATGGAAGACATAGTTAGGAGGAATTCATCCATACAAGAAAAACAAGAAAACAAGAAAACATGGCAAAGGCATGTAGAAAACGTTAGAATGACGAATAACGGGAGCTCCAAGGAGCATGCATAATCGCCAGAAAGCCTGAAGGCTAACGGAAGAACAGAGTCATGGTGATGAAGCATCTAGCTTCAGAGGTTTTCACAACCTAGCAGTACAACTACTGAAGTACTTGCTAATGACTGAAATTGATGAGGTATAGGTATGGTAGGAATGTCATAGTAGTTTAATGATACAGGTGGAAATGAGTGTCGAAATGGAGGCAGATACTAAGCTAGCGGTAGTAATTGACCAACAATAAGATGAGGAGTTCAGGGACCTAAATGATCAATAACATTGCAGCTGCATCAGAAATGAGCAAGTAAGGTGGCAAGAACACATGCCCAGAAGTCTGAGGACTAGGGCCATGTGTCAAGCAATACCAAACAAGCGAGAGTTGAAGGTTGAGTTAAAACGAGTGTGAATGGGTTAGAGGTCCCAAAGGGACATAACAGAGGTTGGATAGGTCCATCACTAAAATGGCATGAAGAACCTAGAGAGAATGTAGCTGATCAGTTATAATATACTGTCACAAACCCACCTGGGGGAGATCTGAAACACTACCAACATCAGCAAACCTGGTACGGACCTCTCAGAGCTCTCAGAGCTCTGTGAGCAAATTGAGTCTTTTGCTGTGCACCCTCTACACATAGAATCAAGAAAATGAAATATGTATATGATTTTGTTCTCATAAAGATGCAGAAGTGCAAAAATAATATGGATATCCATTTTTGGAAATGTGTCAGAGACCAGATCGAGACGAAGGAATGTCTCCGTGGCAGAGGGCTTCGGCCTCAGCGACTTATGCCAGGAGCGCTGTGCCAAGTTACACATCTGTGCCCTAACTTACTGACTGGCAACAAGAACTAAAGGGGGTCAACTCTAGTCGATTTTATTACTGAGGTGTAACCTATGTACAAGTTGAGTATATATAGTTACAACGAGGGCAGGCGCATAAATGGCAGGGCCGAGTGGAGCAGAGCTAACGGAGTTAATCATTAGCCGATTGAATATTACCAACAAGTCAGGTTACGGGGTTAGCGGAATGGTAGGCGATAACCCAGAAACGGAAAGGAGGGATAGGCCCGAAGGAGGGCTTGCAGGGCAAGCGAGTGTATTGCCCAGCAGAGGTGGGAGTGTGCTAGCGGATGTCAGAGCTGTCTGGAAGCCTTTGGGGCTCCATACTTAGGGAGGCATAGGTAATAAATTGAAAAGAGGGGGTGGTGACCATCGAGGGATACCAAGGTGATTGCGGAATACGGGAGCTCTGAGGTTAGTGAAGAAGGAGCAGAGGTGGTCTGGAGAGTTCGGAGGTAGTGGAAGTCGATGGCCATGGATGGATATGACAAAATGCATGTAAAATAGCCATCATCATCACTTGAAAAGCTCTATGAGCTCATAGAGCTTTGTGTTTTTTTTTACTAATGAATGGTCTTCATGTCTCCATGGAATCTGCTGAGTTATCTTGGCACCAGCAGTGCAATGGTAATATGGATATATGTTTCTGTAAATGTGTGGAAAATAGCCATCCTCATCACTCCAAAGGCTCCAAAGGCTCTATGAGCTCTATGATCTCAGCAGGCTCATAGACCTCATAGACCTTTTGTGTTTACTGATGTATCCATGAAATATGCTGAGATACAGCACCTTGTTTATTGCTATTTGCAAAATTTGAGGAAAACTCCAAAATTCAAAACTTTGCACTTTATCTTTCATCTCATTTCTTGCTCAAAACTCATCCAATTTTGATGATTCTATCTATGTGCATTGGAAAGCACTTAAATGTGGCAATGTAACCATGCATGTTATGTAGGGTATAAATCAGTTTTGAAAAGTGTCCCAAAAAGAGTAAATTTAAAATACAGCCCAATAAAGCAAACAGAAAGCTGATGTATCCTTCAGATATCATCCATACATCCATACCAAGCCTTTTGAATTGTCAAAATTGGTTGAGTTTTGGGTGAGAAAGGAGATGAAATATATAGTGTAAATTTTTGGATTTTGGAGTTTGCCTTGAAATTTTCAGATAGCAAAAATTTTATGATAGAAAGGTGATTTCAATTTTTTAAAATTATTTCTAAATGTCCTGAAATTTCTCTCCCTAACATTTCCCAAGATTTCTGAATTTTCCCTAATTTTCTCTGATTTTTTAGAAATTTTCCTTTTCTCAATTTTTTTTGAAAGTCCCCCATTTCTCCCTGAATTTTCTGAATTTTCCTTAATTTTCCCTGACTTTTTTTCAAGTTTTTAGAAACCCCCCAGTTCCCCCTCATTTTCCTCCCATTTTCCCCCTTCATCCCCCCCCCTTCAATTTTCCCCTCATTCCCCCCCAATTCCCCCTCATCCCCCCTCCAAATTTCCCCATTTCCCCCCTTATTTTCCCCCCATTTCCCCCCTTTAATTTTTCCCTCATTCCCCCTCCCAATTCCCCCCTCATTTTCTCCCTCATCCCCCCCCATTCCCCCCCCTCAATTTTCCCCTCATTTTCCCCCCCTTTCCCCCCTATTTTCCCCCTCATTCTCCCCTCATTCTCCCCCCCATTTCCCCCCCATTTCCCCCCCTATTTTCCCCCTATTTTCCCCTAAGTAATTTCGGATTAACCCTATTTATAACCCTAAATTCAGTGTATATATTGATTGGGTTGTGTGGCCTTGGTGTGCAGTGCCACATGAGGGGTTGCAAGTTAAGTAGACTGTTGTCCAGTTGACCCTGGGGTAGGGGCTTGACTGTGGCCAGTCACATGATAGTGTAGTCAAGCTTTTTAATTTTTTGAATATTTTGTGAATTAAACATGGGCTCAGGGTGCTCATAGAGCTAATAGTCCTCTGTGGGCAAATATATCTCTATGAGCTCTCAGAGCTTTGAGCTACTTTCCCAAGCTCTCAGAGAGGGGGACCTGCAATTTTCAAAGTTCTTAGCTCTGTGAGCTCTCATACCTCCTGGTTGGGTTTGCTGATGCAGGCAGGTGTGTCTGATGGAGCTCGAGGTTCCGGGTCATCTGACAGTGGGTCAGAGACAGACTGGAGGTGGGGCGGAGCTCTGAGGGTGAAAGGGATCTTACTTGTTTTGGGGACGGTACATTCCGTTCCCCTGTTCACCTCAGGCCTCAGTTGGTCTGTCTAAGTATACGCTTTGATGGGCTGTATATTAACGGGGTAGAAGTAAAGGCTGATTCGCCTTTTACAGCTACCCCGAGGGTTTATATACATTCTAATGCATTCTCGGCACAAATAAATAGAGAAGCTTCCATGATGCTAAATTAGCATCGCGACATAATTACTAGACAACACAACATCAATTGATGTTGTGGGTGGAATATAGACATGGGCCAGGGCCTCACATCCTCCTCCCTTGCGATATTAAATTGCAGACAGGGTACAAGCATATATACACAAGGGAAAACAAGCATTTTAAAGAAATAAAATTTTAACATTCTACATACGAAAGATGTATGCAAATGGGGGCACACTCATTGCAGGAGGCTATAATAGTAGTTTGTAGGTGAAGCCCACTTAGAGTTTCTCCTGGAACATATGCACCCAGATCTCAACGACAGAGTTGTCGACAATGAAAACGACTTTCTCGTCGTTGTGAGTTCATTAAATACCATCGTCGACAGTGATGATGTTGACAGTGACGATGTTGACAGTGGAGGTTGTCGACGAAGAGGAAGGTGAATAATCAATGACGAAAGAGGAAAGGTGCAATGCAGATAATCAACGACAGCATTGTCATTGACGAAAGTAAGAAGTTAATAATCAACGATGGCATTGTTGTTGACAAAGGTAGGGATATGAGGGGATCAGTTCCTCATCCATTTACGTGGTGCGGACCCGGATGGGCCAGAGCTGGATGGGCAATTCGATGTGGTCCTATGAGTCGTCGTGGACCTTGCTGCATTGACAGTGACATCGTCGCTGAAGGAGAGAACGAAGGAAGGTCAGTTGGGAGGTTCAAACAAGACCACCACCAAGCTGTTCCCTGGTTCTTTAGTTAGGATGGGGAAGTGTACTAGTAGTATTTGTTGTAAATATAGTACCAATCCGAGTGTTTTGGCTAATTCTATTTTTATGGGTTAGTCTAAAAGTTTCTGGGAGTTGACCTACAGATAAACTAAGCCCTGCGGAGCTGTTCCTTTATTGAAATTTCTTAATTTGTCTAGGTGTAATTCTGTGTAGCGTTGTTTAATATGGAATTTTAACTTGAATTAAATCTTCTACTTGGTGAAGTTTCAAAGATTCTACTCAGTTAATGGATTTGGATTGTGTCTGGAGTGTCCCTTGAGTTTGTTTTATTTTTGTCTTATTTTATTGCTTGCTTTAACAGTAGCAAAATAACTGTTTTGTGTTTACACTTTGAAATCTGGAGTGTTAACCAGCTCTCCTGTTGAAATATCTACTTAATATTTCTCTCCTTAATTGCTGCCTTTTACTACAGTGGCAATCTTAACTGTATATCACTTTTTCACACTGGAGTGACAACCAGAAATGCTTGAGAAAAATAATACTCTATTTTCTTACTTCTCTGAGGGGGGGAAAAAAGTCGCAGAAAGGGTCTCCCTTTTATACTCCTTGGGTCACCTTCCTTTTTCACGCTCTACCTTGTATTTACAGGATTTATTTACAGTGTATTTTTCTCAAACTGAATAAAAAATGAAATTTTCACACTATAGTTCTACTGTGCTTTGCTGCACTGAACTGCGACTATACTGCAGTCAGACTGTGCCTAGAATCCTTATTGTCCTTCCTCACCTAAGCTATTTTAATGGTTAATTAGAACTTGACTGCACTGCATTTGTCGCAGTTTCCTATTTCAAATTCCTCATATTTACCATTAAATTTGCTATGACTCAGTGATTCTGAATTCAAACTTCGCATTACTATGCATATGGCTGTGCTGAGACCTTCAGCTGATTTATTCCATTTTTATTCAGCGACATTTAGTTAAAATGAGACTTGAAATGGTAAATGAGTGAATTATTCAGGTTTAAAACCAAAAGAAAAAGTTGCTAGTAGTCAAGAATCACTCAAACGAATGCATTATAGCTCTCCACTTCATTAGAATATCGTTCCCTAAAATTCCCACCATGGTCCGTTGTAGTTTAGTGGATTTCGTGGATTTCGTTCATCTTCCCTGATTCCCCTTTGTATTATCATATCCTAATCCTCCATATGTATTGTTCATTGTTATAGTAGGTCGTCCTCGAAGATATCATATTTTTATGTATTTTATTTAGGGCTCTGGACCTCTTGAAGCTGTCTTCCCGCGCGTTTTCAGGTTTCTAACTTCATGTCCTTGTATCTCATTCATTTCTGGATGGTTTTTCACGTTCTTGGTATCATAAATTTTCATTTATTCCCACCTTTCCAATGGTACTCAAGTTCCGTTCTATGTCCTGGTATTCGTCGAGTTAGCAAAAGTTCGCATGCACATTTGGTAATCACATGTGTCATTCCCGTAGTCATTCATATGCAGGCGCTGTTTCTGTTTAATTGTTTGGGATTTATGGTATGCGCGGGTGTTTATATCCTTCATATGGGCTTCCATGATTTATTTCAGATTTTTCCCTCATGATCTAAGGTTGTTTTGCACTTTCCGTGCTTTGTTTTGACCGGGCTCTTCCTTATTTGGATGGAAATTGGTCTTCGCGATCTGCCGAAGTGTGGATCTTGGTTCCGACGGCCAGTTCCCTTCGCATTGCCACCCTCACATGTCATTAAACATGATGCAGATTTCTATATTCCTGTCATTGGTATAACTTCACAATGGCTGGACCGTTTGGGCTGAAAATTTGCATAACTATAGTTCCCTATTTTTCATAATTTCCGTGTAAATTTCGTTGTATGTTTTAATTATGGATCCTTTGTAAACATCGTCTTTTCCCTGAGTCCGGAATTTTGATGTCGCTATTCCTGTTATTGGATATCTCATTAATGCGTGATCCTTTTATTATGAAGATTTGGGTGGATTAAGATTAGATCCCTTCCTTTCTAATGGGCTATCAAGCTTGTCTCGGTCATTACTGGTTGTTCTTCACGCTTGCTTTTTAAACGTTATCCTTGTTTTCCGGGAGTTTTGGTCATATCTCCGTCGTTTATGGGTAGTTTTCCCTGTAATTACTTTCATTGGGTCCGTTTGGGAAACATCTACATTTCCTATTATAAACACAACTTTGAATTTTGCATTAGTTCCTAAGGAATCCTTGTTCCGTGGTACTTCCATCCTCGGCTACATGTGCAGACATGGGAAATGTTAGAACTTGCAGATTCAGACGACTCCGGAGTGGAATCGGAGACTTAGCATTGAAGGACCTCGGCCTCAGTGACTCAGGTGGAGCGCTGTGCCATTGCTGGTTGTCCTAGGGGTCCCTAATTTCGGATCTAGCAGAGGGAAAGTCTCTTGGGGGAAATTCAGGTCGATTTTGGACTGAGGTTACAAGTTACTAGGTACATTGTATATAAGGAGGGGTCCAGAATCAAAAGGAACAAGGGTAGGACAAAAGGAGACAAAGGGAGATGGAAAGAGGAACAACACCGAGGGTCAAGTGTTTGACTCAATGGTGTTTCCCAAAGGAGGAATGAAGGGCCAAGGCCCAAGAAGGAAGGAAGGAGGATGGGAGTCAGGAATGGCTAGCTGACTGAATAGAAGGAAGCAGCAGCCCAAATAGGAATGAGGGAGAATAGCGGAATTGAAATGGACAATGCAATAGTTGCAAGGTCCGGAGTAAGTCCGGAAAGTCCGAACTCGGAGGTTAAACTCCGGAATATTGGCAAACGTAATTAAATGGAATGAGCTAACCAATACAATGGGTATAAGCGGAGGTGGGGTCAAAGTCCGAGGTTGGAGCTAAGACCGGAGGTTCCGGAGACGGAGACGCAAACAGGATTCCGGAGCAGAGGTCCGGAGTCGGACCAAAGGTGGTGTTGGAGCCGGAGGTGGGATAACCTCTTGGAAGTCGGCAAGGAGGAGGTGGCAGAAGGGAAGCAGGACTCTGGAAGTCAGGTTCGGAGATCCGGGAGCCCAGAACGGAGGTCGGGATTGTATGGATATGACAGGAAAGTAGTTTCCATGGAGGTTCTCTGGCTGTTTTTATAGTCAAATCTCGGTCGATTGTCCTAATTCTTGGTTTAATATTTGCTATAAATTCCCCCGAGAATTCCATCTCGTTGATGCTAAGCTTGAAGTATTTTTGCTAATTTTCTTTCTTCCATTTTATCGTATGTAGTTGTAATAATTTGTAAAATCTCATCAAAATTCGTTAAAATTCAGGTCCTTCTATTTTCTCATATCTACTTGTCGTATGGGGTTTTGTGATTTATCTGGCATATTTCCATAATGGGTTTCCATAGTGTGACCATTATTTCTCCTACATCACTGAGATAGTTGTCGTCATAGTGACGAGTCTCGATGTCAGCATTGTTCATGGATGAATCCTCATCTTGACGATGGTGCAAGTAATGGGCATGGTGCATGGGATGGCTGCATCCATGGGAAGTGGAGGTAGCATGCCCATGCACTGGTGGTGCATGGGCAGATTCGTACACCAATGAGTGTGCATACATTGGAGGGGGGTACTGTGGTGGAGGTGGGGCATTCAAATATGCCACCAGGGTGTGGGTTCGTGTACATCATAGGTGGGTTTGAGTATGATGTTGGGGGAGGGTTTGAGTACATAAGTGCTCGTTCCTGACGTTGAATCTTATGATGCTCATGAGCATTGTCAGTCATGGGTTTTATCCATCGACACGCAAGGATGTACATCTGTGCAATACGAGCCAGGGGGTACTGGTCAGGAAGTCTTTTCGCCTCTGTCTCAATGTCATCGCGTGACATATGCATTCGTGAGGCGCAGTTGTTTGTAGCCACCCTGTACCAGTCAGTACAGGTGTCGACGTCCTCTTGAACAACCAGGCAAGATGGTACATTGTAGCGTAGAACCTCACACCTTCTTCGGTGTGTATGTAGTTTCGAACCAACTCGAACCACTTAGGTTCTTTGTTGTGGAGGAGCACAGCTGCGTCTGGGAATTCGATTCTGTCAACATGGTCAATGTCGTAGAAGCGGGTAGGAAGGGCCACCGATCAACAATATGTCAGTGGGGGTAGGGGTTTTCCATGCACTTCAGTGAGTTTGGCATCATAGTACTTGTAGTAGTGGTAACCTGGTGGACGGTTCGTGACGAATTCCTCAAAGGGGGCATCAGGGTCAACGACCCATTCGCCCTCCATCTCGTCATCGTCGGACGTGGGAGCCCATCTCTTGGAAGAGGTGGTTTTTTTCAATGGCGCAGACTTGGCCAATGCAGGATCCACTGGGCCAACCCCGGGGATAACAATGGTTTGGGGGACAGTGGGCCATGATGACGAGGGAGCAGAAGATTGAATTGGGGCAGGTTTGGGAGACGCAGGGTGTCCCCTTGCTGTGCGCATGACTCTAAAGACGTCCTTGTTGAGTTCGTCGTTGGCCTTATGGAGGGATTTGATCCATTGATGAAGACGGTTGTTTTCAGAACGCAGGTTGTCGGCCTCGTTCTGCAACATTTCATATGCTCGTCAAGCTCATCATTCCTACATTCATCTTCGAACATAGTCTCCTTACATTTCTTGAGTTTCTTCTCGATATGGGCCCACATGACTTCCATAATCATTTCGAGTTGATCGAGCCCTGTCTGCATGGAACGTGGCAGGAGGGGGTATTTCTCACTCACGCTTACGCAAGTGGGCAGGACTGAAGGGTCCTGTTTTGGGGTTAAAACACCCGTGCTGGGTGCTTCAGGGGCGACAGTCTGAGTAACTGTGGAGTTATCGTCCATCGACGACATGGCAGCATCCATGGTGGGACTTACAGGTGGGGAATTTGGGCTGGTGTCTACAAGGGCCTCCTTGATGGGGGAAAGGTCGAGGGAAGAATCAGTGAGGGGGGATTCAGTCGTGTTCATTTGAGCGATTTCAAATTTGATGGTAGGAAGCAGGATTTGATCCCACTTTTGTCGCATTTATCCGATATTATTCGGATATTCCCGGACTTGCCAGTTTAGGCAACTCATGGCTTCAATGCCATAGTTGGCCATGATAAGGCATTGATATCTGCGGTATCGGACCGGTAGGCGACATTCACACTGCGGTCGTGATGGTCTGCTGGATCTATTGTCCAGCATCTGATCCTGTCGTTGACAGTTCAGTTCCTCGACATTCTCTACCCCTTGTACTGTTAGGTAGTCATCCAACGCAATTAGATCATTTATGTTGGCCAAGGGTTCCCAAGTAAGGTCACCAAGTCCCCATCGGACACAGAACCATAAAGACTTATCGTCATCCCATCGATGGTCAACAATTTCCTTAACCTGGTATTCCCGTTCTGGGTTGTCGCCAAAGTCGTAAAATACTTCTATGGTGCACCCAGGGAATAACACAGAATCATTTGGCTCATGAGGTGCGAGCCGTGAGACGTGGAACTTCGCAAAGATATTTCTTTGCGTCAACACTGGGGGAAGCCTGAGGATGTAGTTTGATGAGTCCTCAAATACCTCCAGTATTTCGTAGGGGCCAATATAAGTTGGCAACAGCTTGTGTGCCCTCCCCTTGGGGAGGTTCAGATCTTTTGTTGAAAGATATGTGTAGTCCCCCTTCTTCAGTTTGGGGGAATCAGGGTGCTGATGTCGGTTCGCCTGGATGACCTGTTCTACACGACTCTTGATAATAGCGTCATGAGCGGCCTGGATGTTGTCCAGGGCCTGCTGGGCAAAGGATTTTACCCCCGGCAATTCAGATGACGGCAGAGACACGGTCATCTGTGGGAGGTATCCGTATACCAACTCAAACAGGGCGAATCCTGTTGATTTATTCACACTTGAGTTCAATGCGAATTCTACCATGGGTATATGCATGGCCCAATCTCGTTGATCGGGTTGGACGAATGACCGAAGGATCTGGACCACCGTCTGGATCACTCGTTCTGCTTGGCCATCCCCTTGAGGATGGAACGCAGTGGTTAACTTGAGTTTAACACCCATTAGTCAGTGTAACTCAGTCCAGAATTGAGATGTAAACTTTGTGTCGTGATCTGACACTGTCATATCCATCCCCAGCCATCGACTTCCGATCCCTCTGATCCCTCCGGTCCACTTCCGCTCCTTCTTCACTAACCTCGGAGCTCCCGTATTCCACAATCCCCTCAGTACCCCTTGATGGTCACCACCCCCTCCTTTCAATTTATTACCTACGCCTCCCTAAGTACGGAGCCCCGAAGGCTTCCGGACAGCTCCAATGTCCGCTAGCGCACTCCCACCTCCACTGGACAATACACTTGCTTGCCCTGCAAAGCCCACCTTCGGGCCTATCCCTCCTTTCCGTTTCTGGGTTATCGCCTGCCTTTTTGTTAACCCCGTAACCCGACTCGTCGGTAATATTCAATCGGCTAATGTCTAAACCCCATTAGCTCCGCTCCACCATTTGCGGACCCACCCTTGCTGTAACTATATATACTCAATTTGTACATAGGTTACACTTCAGTAATAAAATCGACTAGAGTTTACCCCCTTCAGTTCTGGTTGCTAGTTCAGTAAGTTAGGGCATGGACGTGTTACTTGGCACAGCGCTCCTGGCACAAGTCACTGAGGCCAAAGCCCTCTGCCATGGAGACACTCCTTCGTCTCGACCAGGTCTCTGACAGACACGATGGATGTTGGCATGCCATGCAACCGCACGACATGTTGCAGGAACAAATGCACCAGCTCAATTATCTTGACCTGGGTCATCACAGGCACTAGGTGAACCTGGCACATTAGATGGCACAAAACTACCCAAAGGTAGTTATAACTCAGGCTCGTTGGGAATGGTCCAACAAAATCCATGGCGATTGACTCCCAAGGCTTCTCAGGGACCGGGAGCTGGTGCAGCAGTCCCGGATATCTGAGTTTGCTTTTCTTGGTCATCTGGCACGTCCTGCAGGATGTGCAGAATTTCTCGATGTCTTTTGACATCAAAGACCACCAGTAGTGTTTGCGTACGTACTCGAGCATCTTTTTGACGCTGAGGTGACCAAGGATTCTGTGTGTGTGCTCGATCACGATGCCCATAATCCTCTCCCCTTTATGAATAGATTCAGGGAGGACAAGTCGTGGTTCACCTGAATCATTCAGACGAAAAATCAGGCCATCGACGATTGAGAACTTGGGGAACTCCTTGGGTTTTGCGAGGATTCCTTTCTGTCAGAGACCAGGTTGAGACGAGGGAAAGTCTCCGTGGTGGAGGGCTTCGGCCTCAGCGACTTATGCCAGGAGCGCTGTGCCAAGTAACACATCCATGCCCTAACTTACTAACTGGCAACCAGAACTGAAGGGGGTAAACTCTAGTCGATTTTATTACTGAAGTGTAACCTATGTACAAGTTGGATATATATATGGTTACAGCGAAGACGGGTCCGCAAATGGCGGAGCCGAACGGAGCGGAGCTAACGGGGTTAAACATTAGCCAACTGAATATTACCGACAAGTCGGGTTGCGGGGTTAACAGAAAGGCAGGCGATAACCCAGAAACGGAAAGGAGGGATAGGCCCGAAGGTGGGCTCTGCAGGGCAGGCGAGTGTATTGCCCAACGGAGGCAGGAGTGCGCTAGCGGACATCGGAGCTGTCTGGAAGTCTTCGGGGCTCCGTACTTAGGGAGGCGTAGGTAATAAATTGAAAGGAGGGGGTGGTGACCATCGAGGGGTGCCGAGGGGATTGCGGAATACAGGAGCTCCGAGGTTAGTGAAGAAGGAGCGGAGGTAGACTGGAGGGATCGGAGGGACCAGAAGTCGATGGCCGGGGGTGGATATGACACTTTCCAAGCAGTGTGCCTGGAGTAGCCATCTTTCACACTTGCGATGAAAGCGTTGTCCTCTACATGAGGACATAGTTCTGCCAATGGCAGCAGTACATCTTCAAGGGAAAGCTCCCTCCTCCCTTGACAATTGTCAGGGGGATCGAGCTTGGATGCCTCGAGATCTCGTGGTTCCTGAGCATCTCCGATAGAGTGAGATGCAGCCAGGCATATGCACTGCAGTTTTAACCTGTGCAGGTGTAACAATTCTTGTGCTTCCTCAGCACGCACCAAGGGCAAGTCGTCACCCTCTTTATCAATCTGTATATCTGCAGATACGTAATCGTCGTAGTGGACATCCTTGTCTGACGAGGATTCATAGTACCGTGACAGGGCGTCAGCCACTTTGTTTGTGTGGCTGTTAGAACTGGGCGAGGGCAGACGATTCTGGAGGGGAACTGGAGACTTAGCAAGGAGGGACCTTGGCCTCAGCAACTCAAGCGGAGCACTGTGCCATTGCTGTTTGTCCATTTGGTCCTTAATTTCATAGGCAGCGAGCAGGAAGTCTCTAGGGGGCATTTCAGGTCGATTTTAGACTAAGGCCTAAAACGAGTATGTACAAGCACCGATATATATATGGAGAGGGCGAAAGCACAAGGAAACAAAGGGGGTCCAAATCGGAACGAAGGCGTCTGAACAGGAACAAAGGGATGACAGAAGCGGAGTGGTACCAAAGGTCATAGGACTGAACCTGTGGTACATCTGAAAGGAGATAAGGAGGGCAAAGCCCAGAGGGGCAGGAGGATGAGGGGAAGTGGGGATGATGACTAACTGGCTAGAATGGGAAGAAGCAGCAGTCCAAATAGGGATGAGGGGAAACACAAAAGATACATTACAAGTGGTGAAAGTGCCGAAGATGATCCATGGAGCTCAGAGGTTGTGGAGCTTACAGAGGTTATGGAGGCAGGGTTGAAAGTCCGAGGAATATTGGCAATGGTGTTTACGTAGTATGAGGTCACCAATGCAATGGACTAAAGCCGAGGTGGGGTCAAAGTCCGAGGTAGGAACTATGACAGAGTCTCAGAGCAAAGGTACGAGCGGTGTCCGAGTACGAGGTACGGGACAGTGGCGGAAGGTCGCAACTTGGCAGAAGGTCAGCAGAAGAGGGCCAGAGGGAAGAGAGAGGAAAGACGAAAAGGGGGGTGGAGGAGAGGAAAGGTGTCAGGTTTGAAGGTGAGTATCGGAGCAGACAGGCAAAGGGTAGGAGAATGATGGAAGGGTGGAGGTGTTGTGAGGAGGAAGAGTAGGAGGAGGGTGGCGAGAGGGGTGGTGTTCGGCCCGAGGTGAGTATTGGAGCGGGCGGAGATAGGACAGGAGAAGGATGGAGGAGTGGAGGTGGCATGAGGGGTGAGAGGAGGTGTGGTGTCAGGACTGAAGGTGAATATCGGAACGGACAGTGGTAGGGTAGGACTCCGGAGGTGGTGAAGATGGAGGTCCAGGAGTCGGTTCGGGATCAAGTATGCACGGATATGACAGTGGCCCTGCACATACATGATGTCACAATTGAAACCGTGAAAGAAATTTTGCCAGCGAATGTGATGTGGTGCAGTATGGTTCTTCTCTTTGAAGTAAGTAAGAGCCTTGTGGTCAGTGACCACAGTGAATTTTCACCCACCAGTCAGCTTGTTGAGCCATTTGGTGAGCACTTCCAGAACGCCTAGAGCTTCCAGCTCATAGGCGAAATATGCCCACTGAGTCGGGGTGAATTTCTTTGACATAAACGCAGCAGGGTTGGAGGTCTGCCACTCTTCACCCTGTGCGAGCATGGCCCCAACGCCAGCTGGGCAGGCATCAGTGATGACCCAGACACGGAACTTGTCTCAGTCTTCAGAAGGAATTGAATCTGGTATATCCCAGATTATGGGCTTTAGAATCGGCGTCTTGCACACAATCACTTTGATTTGCACGAAACACTTTTCGTGTAGGGTGCTCCAGTGGAATGGCATATGGTTGGTACATATGGATTGCAACAGTCCAGTGTATGCACTGACATTGGGCAGGAATTTTGCTAGGTACTCAATGAGACCTAGGAACCTAAGAACCTTGGTGTGGTTCTCTGGCATTCGCCAGTTCCTTATTTTGTCTAATTTATCGGAATCTGCATGGATTCTGTTTGAGTCCACTTTACACCCTAGTATGTCGAGTACGGGGGCGAATGGCTCAAATTTTCTTGGGCTCACGTAGAGCTTCTCATCTTTCAGATGAGTATATATCCACAAGAATTTTTCGTTGTGTTGCTTCACTGTCATAGTTCCAGTGAAGATGTCATCGAACCATACATGGACGGCTCAACCGATTTGGTCCCTTAGGATCCAGGTCAAAATGCGCTGAAACATGGAGGGGCCATTACAGTCCCCTTGTTGCAGCACGTTGGATATGAAAGTACCATACAGGGTACTCATCCTGGTGTATTGTACGCAGTCCAGTTCGATACAAATCTGTTCGTACACGTCCATCATATCGATTTTCGATTGATAAGTTACCCGAGCCATACTGTCCATGATGAAACGCATGTCAGGCATGGGTGTGACATCGAGAATAGAGTTCACGTTGCGATTTCTCGCATCAATTACAGTTCACAAAGAACTGTCTTTCTTTGCAAGACAAAGAAGTGGAGCAGCCATCACGACTGCCTTGCGTTCCCACCACTTGGCTCGCTCATAACGAGCGATCTTTTCTCGAAGCTGCAGTTTGAGAGCTTGAGGGCATGTAGCCCTCCTTTCTATATATTTTTTATTCGGATCAATCAAGTTGATGCAGTGGTTAACCTCCCTGAATGGAGGTAGGACCTCAGGGGCTGGTGCCATGACATCCTTGAAGCGTTCACGCCACCAATTCCTGAGTGGCACGAATTCAGGGTCTGTCATTGGCAGCCTTTCTAGATGGGAACAGTCGGGAAGCCTGAGGTCTTTCGACCTCGGGCTTGGCCAGTGATTGGGCCACTGGGGGTGTCCATGTCTTTTTGAGTGGACATGGCAAGTACATGTGGCAAAGGGTTTACAGCCTTCACCATATTGCGTCATGCCGTTTGTTTAGATGACAGTTCGGTTCTCAGTGCACAGGGAAGTTTGGGGTGACCGCGTGCAGCAGCCCCCACGGAAGTTTTACCCCATTCCATTAGAACATCAAACATTTTGATGTCACCCGTCTTTATGTGGATGGTGTGGGTTCCAAAATTGAGGGATGCTCCATTGGCATTCAGCCAAGGAGCTCCGAGAATGGTGTCGTAGCGGTCAATGTTAATGATGTCAAAGTAGTGAGTAGTCGTAACCCCATGAATGGTTATGGGAGTATTCATGCCGTACATTATGCACGAACGACTGTTTTTGGTCCCCATCTGGAGAACCAAGGGGTTTGGCAACTCGAGCAGTGGAATGTGCACTGCTCAGACAAAATCTGGAGATAGGGCATCTGTTTCAGCACCACTATCAAATAGGACAAAAGCGTTTACCCTGGCAATGTTAACCTCACCAGTGAGCATCCGCTTTAAGTCAGTGCTGCAGTTTTCAGGGTATTTACCCACCTCTTGCAAGATTCTAAACTTCGCGTTGAATATTGGCGGGATTTTCTTCAGAAGTTTGTTAGGCACTGAAGAACTCATCACACTTTGCATTGATGGTTTGGTGGATGAAGATTTAGGGACCGGTATTACACCATCCCTTTTGTAAGATTTAACTGCATCGTCGACAAGCTCAGCCACTATCTGCTCATCAGATGGCAGTTTGTCCGCTTGCTGAGCAGACGCTAATTTAATGGAGAAATTTTTGTCTGTGGGGTCCATGAACATCATAGCACCGATGAACATGTCGGTGTCCACCTCTACGTACTCCTCCTCCTCAGTGAGGAGGTTGGGGTCGTACGGGTCGTCCACAAGTTTATCATCAAACGCTTCATCATCAGCCATATAGTCCTGCACCTCTGCAGGATCTTCAACACCTTCCGGTTCTTCTACAGGCTCCGAGTCCTGTAGGTCTCACTCGTCAGACTCGATGGCTATGTTGTACATGTGCGGTTTGGGCTTGTCGTGATTTGGGCAATCACATTGATACCCTACTTTCCCGCATTTATAACAATGCAGTTTCCCATCCTTATCCAAGGATGGTGTCGATTTTGTTGTTGTAGACAGCGTCAACTTTTCTGTCTTTGGAGCCGGTGAATAGCTCACACAGAAGGTCAAGCATTGCCTGCTCTTCTGAGTTGACATGTTCCCCTGAAGGTGTTTTTGTACACTTTCTTGGCAGACAAGGAATCAGCAGCCTTTTTGGGTGCTGCTGCAGTATTGGTGTTTTGTTTTTGTGTCGTTTTTGACGTGGTTGGCACCTGCAAGTTGTTACGATATGCAGAGATTGCCTTAATTGAATCGTATGCGTGGTCCAGGTGGAGCACTGTCAGGGATCGGCCCCTGACCCCACTGTCAGGGCACCCAACCACACCCCAGAACCACCTTCCCAGACTTCCCCCACTTCCCTGACCTCCCCATCCCTACATATCTCTCACAACTTCAGCCCGCATGTGAGCCTGCGGGAAAAATCACGTGGGTCAAGGCGAGCAACTCGCCTTAACCCATGTGACACCTTTTCCGAGTTGCCGGAACATGCTCGGCTTCTACCCGGAGTCACGTTATGAACTGTACAGTACACTTCCCTTTTATAGTAGCCAAGCAGGGAATAGGGAAACTTACCCTTCTTCTCAACTCAATCCCCGCTTAGGCAAGTTGTAGTTACCCTCTGTAATACATGACAACTCAATCCCCGCTTAGTCCCTTCAGTGAGTTTGAGGAGCTGAGGACAGGGTCTAGCGCCCAACCACCCGGAACACCACACACACCTAGGCCTGAGGTCGGGCTGTCCCTGATCGAGGACCGAGCCCTGACAAGCACGGCGGTCCACAACTCGTCTTTCATTGTGTAATCCACGGAGATTTCATGGTGCATAACCATCTCCTGATGCATTTTGCCAGGGATGGCGTTCAGGAAACATTCATTGAACATTGCCTGGTCAGGAGGCATGATCATCTCCTCAGCTGCACGATACAGCTGATTATAAAAGTGTTTGATTCCCTTCGTGGAATCATATGAAAGCGTTTTGAACGCTTTTGTGGATGCTACTGCTGCAGACTTCTTGATGAAGGTGCAGATAAGGATCTCCAGTAGATCCCAGAATGGGGGAGTTACCCTGTTCTGCACTCCAATGCGTATATAGTGCATTAGGAGGTCTTGTGCCTCGCCTTCAACAGCAGTTGTCAAAGTGTGGACGTGAAACTCGTTATAAGCTTCACCCTTCCACCCACACGACAACATATAGGCTAGCCAGGAGTGCAGCCAGTTGTGGAATAACTTTGAGTTATTTTCTCCAGACCATTTGATGGTCGGGGTTAGTCCCTGCATCTTTTTGAGCAGTTCTGGACGGACATCTGCAGGCAGTGGCTGCAGGATTCGAACTTCTACACTTCGGCATGCAGATTCAAGAAGCTGAGCCATGAACTCAGATGGATCAGGCACTACTCGTGCCACAGGTGCTGTGTATGAACGCATGGTTGAGTCAAACAAACCGGGTCATACAGACAAGCGGTTTGGAAAGTTGGATGAAGGCTCCCATGTTATCTCGGTGCCAAATGGGTCAAGGAATGGTGGGTTGGGCCAGGACAAGCCACCCTCACCACCATCCTCATCATCACCATCCCCATTTGGACGGCAGGGCCTTCTTCCTGAGTTAGACCTAACTTGGTCTACATGCCTCTTGCTCCCTTCTGGAGCCGCAGGCGGTTGTGAGAATTGGTGGTAGTTATCCAGCACCCATCTGAGTGCTGTGTGTCAGGGCATGCCCCGGCACACCCCACCTGACCCCCGCTCCACTTCCCCACTCCACACCACTCCTCCCTCCTCTCCCTCTTCCTTTCTCCCTTCTTCCTTTCTTTCTTTCTTTCTTTCTCTCTCTCTCTCTTACATGGACCACCTTTCCCACTGTTCAATGTACCACCAGCGTGCATGCCCATTTCCCCTCCTGTATCTTACCATCCCTACATCGCCGCTACCGCCACTGCACTCACCCTGCACCCACAGCGAGCCCTCTCAGGATCTCCCCTGGAGAGCCATGGCTGTGTGCAAGGGTGACATGGCATGCCCCACATGACAAATCCCGCATGTATATAATAACAGCTGGAGTGGGAACCGAAGAAGTAGCCTTCTTCTCACATTCCCACTTCAGACTAAGTGGTCGGGGACGCTCACCCCGCAACGGGATCACCGCTACGCACAGCCACTATTCGTCCCACCGAGTCCCGCATGCCGGGACCTTGCTGCTTTCGGAGCTGTCCCTGACACTGTGCCATGGGACAGTCTTTCAGGGTCTTCACCGTTTGCCCCACGACCCACATTGTATATGAATGCTGTGTCTGTATCCAGATGGGCGTTAAAGTCGAAAGTAGATTTGCTGAGACTATGCTCAGCGAAGATTGGTCTGACCTTGGCAGGCTGTCTGCCAATGTCATCTACACGATCCTGGACGTAGATCGGGCACTTTTTCTGTGTGTGATAATCATACAGAACATTGACAACTTCCGCATCATCCTCTTCCTGTATCATCTCCACAGTGGCCTTCATTGGCACTGTTTTCTTTCTCCCATGGTCAGGAGGGAAACTATGCATTTGAGTAGCATCAACATGTGGTATTTTCACCCCACTGTTTGTGGGTTGCGACAACAGAATGAATGGCGCAGGCACGAAGCCTGGCCTGAAATGGAGTGGAGAAGTTCCACTCTCCCCTGCAGTCAATGATCCAGCCAGTTGTCCTGGGTCAATCTCCCTACCTTTCCCCTTGGCGTCAGTGGTTACTGGCACCATCAACGGGGTAGGTGGCTTAGTTCCACTAAAGATGGGAACAAATCGTCCATCAGGTTCTTGTACCTCGATGGATGGGCGTGAACTTGCCACCTCTGTGATGATGGCAGTGACAGTGGGGATCCCTTCAGGTACTGGGACCCCAATGATTGGCTGACCCATTTGATTAACAGGAACTACAGGGATCTCTCAGGGTGCTTGCACCTCAACAGCGGGTTTAATGATTGGTTGACCCATTTGATTAATGGGGACTACAGGGACCTCTTGGGGTGCTTGTGCCTCAACAGGGGTTTTTTTCGTCTGCTCAGAGACGATGATAGGATCCCCACCAGTTGATGGGTTCGCAGGAGGGTTCGCAGGTGGGTTATCCACCGTTGCTGCAGGTGGCTTTGGCTCATTGCATCGAGAGAGCGTGAGGAGAATTTCGTTTAATTTCTCGTTTAGTCTTTCTTCCACCTTAATGATGTTACAATCTAAACGAGCGATGTTATCACTATTCCCAGAGATCTGGGTATTCATGTTACAGACATCGCCCCTCAAGTCGGCGATGTTGTCGTCAACTTGGTCAATGTGATTTCTTAGTACTCGCGCTGTTTCAGACACGAGGGAGTGGGTTGGGGATGGAGGACGCAACGCGTGCATTGGGACGTATGCTGCGAGAGTCTCAGCTATGAGGGCTTCAGACGTTGTGACTTGGTCAACGTCCCTCATATAGGTGAGACGCATCTGAGACGCATCTGAGACGCGTCACTGGGCCCTTGCAGGCCCAGATCACCACCATCACTTGAGGTGGTGTCATCTTCCACCCTACAGCCAGTGGAGGGGCTGGCCGTGTTGGTGGGAGCGTTAGACGTGCTCCTGGTGTTGTATCACCATGACATCAAGAGGATGTGTCGAGTTGTTCAACAAGTTCGCATGAGAACTTGATCGAAGTCGCGCGTTGTCAGGGGCTGATGACACGTGCATTGCCAAATGGGGTTTCGGTGCTGGTAACATGGTGCTGAGAATGGAAAAGAAAGTAGAGCGTAAAAAAGTGAAAGGGATCTTACTTGTTTTGGGGACAGTACGTTCTGTTCCCCCATTCGCCTCAGGCCTCAGTTGGTCCGTCTAAGTATACACTTTGATGGGCTGTATATTAACAGGGTAGAAGTAAAGGCTGATCCACCTTTTACAGCTACCCCGAGGGTTTATATACATTCTAATGCATTCTTGGCACAAATAAATAGAGAAGCTTCCATGACGCTGCAAGAGAGCTAGCGGCTCTCAGCGCCAACCAAGCTCGTGGGGGAAACTCTCCACAAGAACTCCTTTCTCCACTGGCCTCGATCCAAAAACTCCTGGAAATTCTCCGGAAATTCCGCAAGGTCCGGGCTCAGTATCCACTACCCACTCTTTGTGGGCTAGACAACTGCCCTTACTCCTACTGTAGGAATTCCACACACACTCACACTAACTCTGGCGCGTCCTAGCGCCTTAGAGAAAATTAGGGAGGGGAGAACTTAATTTTTCAATCCCGGTATGTACAGGATTATAAAGAATAAACATTTTTAGAAATGATTGATGGGAAATATTGGCGCCATATGGCTCCTGGACCCCATCGTAAGCGAAATATTTGAGAAGGGCATCAAAGGAATAAAAGAATATCATCCAATATATCAAAATGATGGTAAAAATGTGAAAATATGAAGAAAATCGAGAATTTATCAATGATTTCACAAAATTAGTACCCGAAACTGGAAATGTGGTTGGGAATAACCTTTACGCGGCTAAAGAACATTTTTCCCAATTTATTTGATGCCTTGGGAATGTGTGAAGCATGCTTTTCCGACTTCCCGCTTGCCTAAATTGAACTTCCCACGCCCGCACATGACCAGATCCCGTGACCCGCGCCGTGGCCAACCTCCCCAACACTTAACTCCACCAAATCTCCACCGATTGGGACGATCTTGACATCGACGGATTCGTAGGAATTAGGAGTATTTTTAGGTACCAATTTTGTATCGAATTATAGAACGAATGAAGATGATTTTTGAATGGTGTAAATGGATATCCGAGCCGGCTCTGCGTGTGGGCGATTATCCCGCCTACAACGCTAAATTAGCATCGCGACATAATTATCAGACAACACAACATCAATTGATGTTGTGGGCAGAATATAGACATGGGCTGGGGCCTCACAGTCCAGTTCGGCCAACTCCAGGCACTGCTTTCCTTTCGAGTCATGCCTCTGCTGGTTCAGTGTCACACATTAAAATGGGGTGCCGGTTGGAAATTTTTGTGTCACACTTGGGACGTGCTGGTAGTTGGTCATGTGCGTACAGTAGGCTGTATAATCAATGGGGGAGTAAAGGCTGTAAAGCCTTAACTCACCCACATGTAAGGTTTATATACATGGGGGAAGAGCACATGCAGCCTATGCAGCTTGCAGGGTCTCCAAGTATATACATGAATGTAGTGCTGTTGTGCAAAGTTACAAAATGATTATAATAAACTATATTACAAGTGATAACAAGAGTAAAGCAAAGTAAAAAGAGTTAGGAGGGGGCGCATATGCAGCCTCCCTTCCTTACAAGGAGTGATGAGAGGATGGTGTCAGGTCCGAAGGTGGATATCGGAGCAGATGGGGATAGGGTAGGAGAAGGACAGAAGGAGAGGAGTGATGTGAGGAGTGATGTGAGGAGTGAGGAGGAGTGATGTCCGGTCCGAAGGTGGGTATTCATCAGCAAAAGTCCGTTATGCTCTGGAGCATCAAGAGTGGCTGGAGCATGTGGGAGACAAAACAGCAGATTGGGCACTCCTGGAGCCAATAGTGTTCTCCTGGGAGGGGGTTCAGGAGCAGCTGGGAGTGGTGAGGAGTATGTAATGTGCCAGGAGCAGTGGGAGGAAAATTTTGGTCTCTAAAAAGTTGAAAAAAAAAATTTCGGGAAAAATCAAAAAAAAAAATCAGGAACTATAGTGCCTTTAAAGTGCTTTCAGGACATATAATTATTTGCAAAATTGAGGAAGAAATGATGGAGAAAAATGGAAAATACTTTCGGAGACCCAAGAAATAATGAGAACTGAATTGATGGGAAAGTCTGAAAATTGAATAGGAAAGTGAGGGGAAGCCTTGTAAGCATTGTTATTTTCTGCTGTTCTGATTTTTCCTGATTGTTCTTGGTCTCACTCCCAGCTGC
Organism: Cantharellus anzutake; assembly: GCF_015039405.1. Classification (NCBI taxonomy): domain Eukaryota; kingdom Fungi; phylum Basidiomycota; class Agaricomycetes; order Cantharellales; family Hydnaceae; genus Cantharellus; species Cantharellus anzutake. Next base: position 4,108 of record NW_024067381.1, on the reverse strand, counting down.
TCCTGGACCCTCCCAGGAGCTTTCAGGAGCTTCCAGGAGTATTGAGGAGCAGCTGGGAATGAGACCAAGAAGAATCGGGAAAAATCAGAACAGCAGAAAATAACAATGCTACAAGGCTTCCCCTCACTTTCCTATTCAATTTTCAGACTTTCCCATCAATTCAGTTCTTGGGTCTCCAAAAGTATTTTCCATTAGCTGCTCCTGGACCCTCCCAGGAGCTTCCAGGAGTATCCAGGAGTATCCAGTAGCAGCTGGGAGTGAGACCAAGAACAATCAGGAAAAATTAGAACAGCAGAAAATAACAATGCTACAAGGCTTTCCCTCACTTCCCTATTCAATTTTCAGACTTTCCCATCAATTCAGTTCTCATTATTTCTCAGGTCTCCGAAAGTATTTTCCATTTTTCTCCATCATTTCTTCCTCGATTTTGCAAATAATTATATATCCTGAAAGCACTTCAAAGGCACTACAGTTCCTGAATTTTTTTGATTTTTTCCCTAATTATTTTTTTCAACTTTTTAGAAGTCCCTATTTTTCAAATTTTCCTCATTTCCCTCTATATCCCCCCCTCATTCTCCCCTCATTCCCCCCCTCATTCCCCCCCTCATTCCCCCCCCTCATTCTCCCCCTCATTCTCCCCTCATTCTCCCCCTCATCCTCCCCCTCATTCTCCCCTCATTCCCCCCTCATTCCCCCCCTCATTCCCCCCCTCATTCCCCCCCTCATTCCCCCCCTCATTCTCCCCCTCATTCTCCCCTCATTCTCCCCCTCATCCTCCCCCTCATTCCCCCCCTCATTCCCCCCCTCATTCCCCCCCTCATTCTCCCCCTCATTCTCCCCTCATTCTCCCCCTCATTCTCCCCCTCATTCTCCCCTCATTCTCCCCCTCATTTCCCCCTCATTTCCCCCCCTCATTCTCCCCCATTTCCCCCTCCCCCATATTCTGCCAGCCCGAAAGTGATTAAGTTGCCAGATTAATCATATATCAGGCCATAAATTTTGATTGTGTATTGGTGAGTCTCAGTGTCCTTGATATATAGTATAGTGTTTGATCTAAATGTTAAGCAGTGTCTTGTTGTGTTAGTCTTGTGGTAGGAGGTATTCATGGGGGATCTTCCCTCTTTTTTTCCTTTTCATTTTCAAATGCTCCAGGAGCTCCCAGAAGCTTCTCACCCCTATACACTTTGAAGCATTTAAATTGTATTTACTGGATATGTTTGTGCACAAAGCAATGCTCCAGGCCCTCCTGGGAGTGCCCTGGAGTACCTAGCCAACTCCGGAGGAAATGGGCTGTTCCTGGACCGGCCAATCTCCTCCTGATTCTCCCAGTGCTCTCGATACTCCGGAGCACTCAGGAGCATAACAATTTTTTGCTGATGTTGGAGCGGATGGGGGGTAGGGTAGGACTCCAGAGGTGGTGAAGTGGACAGTCCAGGAGTTGGATTGGGATCGGGTATGTACGGATATGACAGGAAGGAAAGAAAGAAAGAGGAGCCTTTACAACTACTCCGAGGTATATATATGTAATTTACATATCTCGGCACAAATAAATAAAGAAAGAACAGCATCACTATAATGGGAATTATAGCGATGCAACATAATATAAATATCACTATAATCGGAATTATAGTGAAGTAAGGTTAATCCCTTACACCCTGACAATTGGCAGGGAAGGAGTCAGGGGAATGGAAGGTGATGTCAGATCCAAAGGTGGTAATCAGAATGGATGGGATTAGAGGTGGGACTCCAGAGGTGGTGGGAAGGGTCCGGGAGTCAAGTCGGGATCAGGTATGTCTGGATATGACAGTTGTAATTGATTGGTTAAACTTAATTACTATACAAATCATGTGATACAGAACCCATAAGAGTCTAAAATGGGAAATTCCCATTTCTATAACAGAACCACTGAAGTGGGTTGCCATATTTGGAATGCCGCATTTACAACAGGCCAAAGGTCAAACAAACAATAATAGATAAACAAAAGGTCAGGCAAAGGAGCATAGTGTTGGAGATCAACCTCAAAACATGTATTTACATATATTTGTGCTGACAATTCTATTTAGTGGTTCTACTCTCATCTGGTCCGACCCCGGCCCCATTGTGGCCTCATCCCTATGGTTTTCTATACATAGGGCTGCAGCAGCAGTGCTGGACTCGGAGTTGGGCCAGAGTCAGGTGCAGGGATGGGCACCGGAGTGACTTCAGAACCAGCCTGTTGTTATGTAGCTCTCAACGGGGACACAACCAACTTATCATTGTAACCGCACGGCGGTATAATATAAATAGTTAAGATAATAACAGATATCAGACATAAGTAATAAAAGAATGAGATACGCGAAAGCGCTACATGTGGAACGCAATCAACAGTGAAACACGAAACACATGGTGAAAGGGTATCATATCGCATAGCCGATATGGGCATAATATGCGTACCAGCGCGTCACCATGTCTTGCTCAAACAACACAGCCAATGGCAGTTCAACTAGTGGGGTATAAAGATCATCACTAACCACAATGATTTCCCACAGAATTCCTGGGGTGTTTGAAGGAATGAAGAGTCGGATCCGATTGACTATGCCGTGTGCCAGCCTCGAGGAGTAGTCTTATATAGCATAGGGCCGGTCAGCTATGCGTGTTGTGCACATCAGGGATTTCTACTTTATTGGAGATCAAGATCAAGCGCGAAACCATTTATTTGTATTGCACTTTGAATTTGAGCGGTCCATACGAATCCCGACGACCTTATCTGGCTCACCACCGAGCGTCGGTAAAATGATGGCTTTTCGCCGGCCACATGCCGAAAGTAGGTACATTAGGAGTGCTGATCGCCGTGATCATAGTTTGAACGCCCGACCTGCTTCTCCGACTGATGGCGAATTATCAAACGACTCCCCAACAAGAACCATACTATCGCTTCCGGGTTCTGCAAAGCTGGTCCGTAGAGGTGTCACGGAGGCTTTAGCATGATGTACGGCCCATGCATCCGTTCCGTAAGGTAAGGAGCTAATCGGCGGATCTACAAGTGGGGACATTTGAGGCGAGAATTTGAATGCGAGGTCCGGTGCCGAGACAACTTGGTTCTGTTCTTGTGAAGATGAAGAATTCTTCGCAACAACCCTTGCGTCGGGACCCGCCGGCATGGTGCTTGTCTCCGAGTCTTGGGGCTGGAACAACTGTTCGAGTTGCACACGGTGTGTTTGGAGACAGGAGACCTGAATGAAGGTCAAACTGAAAAGAGTTAGTCTTGGTTGGACGCACTGATGTATAGGAATTTCTCCATATTCGTGTCCATGCAACCTCCATCCCACCTTCCCGAAGGATTTCTGGCACTAGGGGTATATTTACATTATACAGGTCTACCTCTCCGTTCCTTAGACCCGATGGATCCTTCCCCCACTGATTCCACAACTTCCCAATGATCTTCAGAGAAAGTTCATGTGACGGTTGAACATAGTCCGTAGGGAAATGACGCGTAAAAACCCCATATGAGAGCGCTATGCTCCGAATGAGGGACAGGGAGGACGACATGGCTGCTCCTACAGTTCCTGAAGACAGAACAAATGCCGAAGATGTGTTCCGTCCAAAATTTGGGCCAGAAATGACAAGGTCTATTTCTCCTGGAAATATGTTATGTATGGCAATATTGGCGCATGTTGCTGGAGTCTATTTTGCACCAAATAATAAATGGATTAGCCACCATCACCCTGCTTCACTGGGCTAGAATTATTTCGTACAGCGTCTAAAAGGATCCATTCTCCTAGTTCGCCCTCTTTCAATGGCCTCGACGCGTCAGAAACCTCGGATCGTGCGTCTGAATGCAAAATTACTGAGATGAGACCGAGGGTACACAAAGCAGGCAAGCCATACCTCCTCTGTGACGCGGATAGTAATACCTTCCATAGATCTTCTCTTTGATATGATACGCTTTCCCTGTACAAATCTCAGCATCGAACCTTTGTTGACCTGAAAACTAGCCAAACGCGGACTCACCGATCCATGATTTCTGCGAGCTGGGCAACACAACCTTCACGTCATATCCTTACACGCCATTCATGACGAATATGAACCGTACGTCCGGATAAAAGCGTACATCGGAGGCGCCTTACCT
>NW_024067380.1:0-40579 GCF_015039405.1 Cantharellus anzutake | reverse complement strand
GCAGTCCCATTCATGTACATGTCGAGAGATTATACTAGATTGTTCAACAACAATGTCCATAACTCAACAAGATGCCAAAAAAATTGTACCAACGGAATAAGAGATGTTGTAAAGTGCGGGTCACAGCGAATGCTACTTTGAAATTCCAGTAATAGATCGGGGTGGTACACGAGCCACAGCAGGCGAAAGAGCACCAAACTCATTCTAAAAACAGGAATAAGCACCAGGCTGAGCGAAGCAATGAAAGTGACGACATCATCAGTGAATGCCGGAGCCATGAACGTGCTTCCAAGTCCACCCCAACTTTCGTTTTTTCTTGGGAATGACCGGAGCTTTCAGCTCAGGCTCAGCTCGATCTGCCTTGCGTTTCTTCGCATTCTTGGGTACCGCAGGTTGTTGAACTTCCCGTTCGCTATCATCCGTTGCAACATCTTGAGCTTCCGGCGATTTGCGTCTGACAGGCCGCCGCGGGCGTGATTTGGGTTGTGACTGAGGAGGTGGGGTCGGAGTGGGCTCTTGTTTTTTTCCACCTAGCTCTGGTGATGCTGCTGTAGCAAGTATTGTTTCCCTCACTTCTTCCAGCTGAGCCTGGGGAACAACACCTGGTAAGCAGCACGAAAAGACAAGTCAACAAATCAACCAAACCTCGAGTTGACTGATCCTCTTTTCGAGGGTCTTCTTCTCCTTCTTCGCCTTAGCCTCGATCCTTTCTCGCTCAACCCGCGCCTCTTGCTCGCCCTGCTTCACACTGTCCTCCATCTCCTTAATCGGAGACCCACATCGACCCTCTCCCTCCGCAATTCGTCCAATTCACGGGCGTCCTTCTTCTCCATACGATGCCAGGTTGAATCTCACGATCCTTCGCGAAAGTTCGTTCTGAGCCGAAGTTAGCTGCAACTGCGTGCGTCCCAGTCTCCCCTCCAAATCACCAATTTTGGCCTTCACATCCTCGAGAGCTTCTCTTTCGTGCTTCAATTTGCCTGTCACAAGAATTAGGTGTTAGGTTAGGGGTGATAGAGACAAATGAATGAACAGACTTCGAGATTTTCTTTCTGTCGGCGCAGAGTAGTGTGCAGTGTCCAGTTCATGATGATTCTGTTCAAGCCGCTGAACCTCGGCGTCACGCTCCAGTGCGTTTTCCTCTCGTTCATCCTCAATCTCCTGCACCAGCTCCACGATCCGTTCCTCCCTCTCCTTCAACTCCTCCTAGAGAACTAACTTAGTATCGATTCCAAAGCCGCAGAAGAGTACATTAGGAACAGAAAAGGAATGTCCCACATACCTCCAACTCTCGCTTATCATGCAGTAGCCAAAACTCCGCGCTTTGAAACTGATGTATTTTATGATCCCTCATTAAAATATCAATCTTAGACTGACGGACGAACGACCCATGCTCATCGTAATATCGCAGCCTCTCCTCGTCAAGCTCAAGCTGGGCCCGCCATGCGCAAAATTATGCACCGTCTGAAGCTAGAAACACAAACCATAAATCAATATACACTGACATACCCGGGAAAAGAAAGCTGGAACGCACCGCATCACATATATCCATCCATTGTTTCTTCTCAACGCCGAACGCCTCTTTGACCTCCTTCAGAGCAATAATCTTTGACTGCTCTACTTCCTTCGCAAATTTCAGCACCTTGTCCCTCTCCGCGATGACTTCCCTAATCCGTTCATCATAATACGCAATACGGGCCTCAGTAGGATCAGAAGCAGGAGAACGGAATGTCTCCAATCCGTTGAACCGCGGTTTGCTGTTGCCATTGGCAACAGGAGATTGGCCCCGTTTAGTCGTGGATAATGGAATAGGCTGAGGCAACTCCACAGGACCAACAGAACGCGCTCGTGAAGATTCGCGCAGCGTTGAGTCAGATACAATACTTGTTCTCCCCTTTCCAAAGCCGTTCTGAGACGCGTGATGAAGCTCGTGGATGCCATTGGGAATTTGGTCAGTTCTTGGCGTTTGTAAGCTCCCAGATGCGCCATTATTGCTAGTTACGACTGCAGCAGCCCGCCGCTTCGGTGGAGGAGATCGCAAAATCATGATGTAGAAGCGCGAAACCTTGCGTGAAACGTCGGTCCAGGAGCGACAGGACTCACGTGGCGACGCGGGGCAATTCAGACCAAATCAATTGAGCAGTTAAACAATTTACGCAAGCTCGGCCAATAGTTTCCCCAATCGTATCCTGCCTACTACGTAACCGTCACGGAGTAGACCTATATGCATATCCTCTAACATACACGGACATAAGAAGAGAAGAGAGACTGCACGCAGTGCCAGCCCGCTGAAAGTGAAAGTCATAGACCAAACAGGCGGACTAAAAAGCCCGTAGGAAAGGGAAAGCTGCACGGTGGAAATGAAAAAAAAAATTGAAGAACCTCCGTGGATGTTCTAGTAGATGTCAGCGTGAGGCTGGCCCACCGATCGACAATGGCTGCGCACCCGCTGAGGTGCAAATGGTTGACAACTGGCAAGTTTAAAGGTTGAAGTGAGCCCAAAGAGAGATGCTATGTAATGAAGGTGTTGGAGAAAGAACTCATAGTAGCCCGCAAATCTTGAGGGTCAAGCGAAGCGAGCTTGATGAATATCGACAAATCAGTGAGACTGTTAGCGGCAATATATCAGCGCACACCGACGAGAGAATTTCACGTTTACTTACGAATTTCCGAAGAGCTTCGCTACCGTTGATGTAACACGTTCAAAGCGATGAACAGATTACAGAGGCAAATGTCCAGCTTAGTCAGGATCCCTATGCTGACGGTAAGGCTGTATTTGGACAAGCCCACAACAAGTTTCTGTGCAAGAACTAAGAGCGAGAAACAAGCACGAGGGGGATACCTACCACTACAAGATCGATGAGGAGACCAATAATGTCGTTACATTTGTTCCCATGGTCATGAGTCAGGTCAATCTTGATGTCAGCTAAAAGGGCAATGGCGGAGTCAATCTCGGAAATGATTTTGAGGCAAGGTTCGTGAGGGTCGTTCTTTCCATCTAACAGCAGATATCATCACTGAGCCCAGCGACGGAGAGCAAGGGAAACGTACCTAGAAGGTCAATGTAGACGATAACCTTGGCATAGAGGTCATTCAACCAAACCCAAATGTCGATTTCGTTGCATCCTAATGTCTCGACAGTGACGAAGACAGAAGACAGAATTAGCAGGTAGAGGTAAGTGGGAACGCTGAGGCATCATACCAGCCGAATTGCATGAGGAGTGAGTTGGAGTCGGCGTTGATGTCGATGTTGATGTGTGCGAAGAAGTGGTCGGGGAAGGAGATGTGTGGTGCTCATGGCCGCAACCTGTGCCACCGATGACAAGGCAGAGGCGGGCATCAACATTGAGCTTGTCAAGAGTGGCGTCGAGGTTGGTGGTGGACGTGATGCCTCCAGTCGAGCCGACAACTCCATCCACAGCAGCCTTGACGTTAGTATCAGAAGTGAGGCCAACGACGGAGCTGGGATGGCAGTCTTGAAGATGGAGGTGAGGAAACACGCGTCGAAAGACTGAATCAACGCGTAAAACACGTACCTGAGCACTTCCTAGCGTGCGGTGGGATCCCGACAGGAGATGCAATAGCGGAGAGCGGAGAGTACGCGACGAAAGCGAGGAAAGGGAGGTAAGAGAAGGAACGCATGATTAAGGATTGTAGGGAGGGTAAGTTGGATGGGAGGATGAGCTGTGGCCAAGGTCTCTTCAGAACGTGAAGGAATGTCTGAGTTCTCTCGATATGAGGGGGCTCTTGAGGAAGGGAAAACAGGTGGGGGATCATCCCCGCTGGTACTTATACGTTTCCTTTGGAGGACCCCCTGAATAGGTGGGAGATGCATCCGAGACAATTGCCCAAGATCCAGAATGACAGCTACAGCAAGATCGTGCTGAATAGATTCAAAGCACTATGGCACATCCCGTAGGCTTAACAAACTTGTCGCATTTCCGAACGACGACCACATCAGAAATGGCGAAAGCCATGCAACGTGAAGTGTGTCCGAGAACGGTATGAGCATGATACATGTGACCAACAGCAAATTTCAGATGGAAGACAGGTCCGTTGCACTCCAAGTGATGGCAAGTTGTTCAAGTCTTGTCGAAATGTCGAAATGAGAGCCCGGGGTCCCCTATGTCGGCTAGCTTTCCAAAGGCACAGCACTCCATCGCTTGAATCCTGGAGCCCAGTCCATCACACTTGGCTTGCCCCCCAAGCCGCCACTTTTATTGCGTGTTTGCGGAAAAGCCATTCATTCAGTGGGATGCCTAAAATTCATAACTTCCCACGGCCTGAATCCCCCACATGTCTTCAATTGGGCGTTCCGTGCTCAAACAGCGTGCTACTTCGACTCTCCGCCAGAATTTCGTATTGTTCCTCAGAAGGACGTCGCGGGCATGAGATACGCTGCGCTTATATGAGCCTCGCCTCTGCGATACCATGTCATACCTTCCTAATCAGCCTCGTTCCTGCTTTTCCCGAACTAAGCAGTCGCAATCCTCGATCAAACTATAGGCTCCCTCATCTGGGGGATCTGAATGTCTCAAGTCCAGCCTAACAGAGACTGGTGCGTCCTCAAGTACCTCTCAATCTATTATCGCATTAATTATCCATCCAGGTGGAAAGAAGTCAATGTATATCAAATATACCCCATGTCCTTCAAGGACTCGAATGGCGATGGCATCGGCGATATCCAAGGGATCATATCGAAACTAGATTATTTGAAAGACTTGGAATAGACGTTATTGGCTCAGTCCTATATATCGGAGCCCAAATTTGATATGGGCTACGATATCTCTGATTACTGTTCCCTCGATCCCCGCTATGGCGATATAGACGATATGCACCAGTTATTGAAGGCGATGAAGGAAAGGGGATAAAGCTTCTAATGGACCTCGTCGTTAATCATACCTCACACCTGGTGCGCGCTCAACAAAGTATACCTATTCGAATTTCGAACCTGACAACCGCATAGCATCTTGGTTTCTCGAATCTAGCAGTTCGAAATTGAGCCCTAAGCGAGACTGGTACATTTGGCGCCCCCCGTATAGATGGTCTGGGAACCGTCATCCTCCCAATAACTGGGATGCAATATGGGGAGGTAAGGCATTTCGGTTTTTCTTCTACTCCACACACATTGTCAGGCTCCGCTTGGGAGTGGGACGAGAACACACAGGAATATTATCTTCATCTTTTCTTGAAAGAGCAACCAGACTTAAACTGGGAAAACATCGAAGTCCGCCGTGCCGTGCACGAACTCATGCGCTGGTGGCTCGATAAAGTCTCAGGATTCCGTGTGCGTTTCTCGCTGTCCCCATTCAATGGGGTCTAAAGCTGAGACACTTATTTGTAGATGGACGTCATCAATCTTATTTCCAAACCCGAAGGCTTACCTGACGAGCCGCTTGAGAACGCTGGATTTACCGTTTTCCCCGTCAGCATCCCGAATGGCCCCCGAGTACATGAATTCCTTCGTGAAATGAACGAGGAAGTCATATCAAGTACGTTAAACACACCATCCATCCATTCCCCGGCACGCTCAACCTGTTTCTGTCCTCTAGAATACGATGCAATGACGGTCGGAGAAACCCCCTGGACACACGACCCCGCCATCCTCGCCCGATACGTAAAACCATCCTCAAAAGAGCTCAACATGGTCTTCACCTTTCACCACGTAGACATAGATGGAGGTGTCGAAAATTCTTGGAAACCCATCCCCTGGAAACTCTCCTCTTACAAACAAATCATCAACAAATGGCAAACATACATGCATGAACACGAAGGATGGAATTCAATTTTCATTGAGAATCACGATCAAGGGAGATCAGTGTCGCGTTTTGGCAATGATTCGGCCGAGTATAGAAGTATTTCTGCGAAGATGCTGGCTGTGGGTCAGATATGTCAGGGAGGAACGATCTATGTTTATCAGGGGGAGGAGTTGGGTATGGCCAACATGCCGCCTTCATGGGGGATCGAGGAATATAAAGATGTGCGACTCAATCATACTGGAAAGCGTAAGATAACTTACTCGTCCCACCCCTGTTTCAGCTTCATTTATTATTTCGCTCCCATACCAGGATTCTCGAGAAACGTCGCGAAAATTCAGAGAATCCAGACATGTCCGATATCCTTAAAGACCTCCGAAAGAAAGCCCGAGACAACGCCCGGACTCCAGTCCAAGTGAGAACAGACCTTCCGATCAAATTCGATGCACAAATATCACTAACTGGTCTACTTTCCGATTTAGTGGGACGATTCGCCGCACGCTGGGTTCACATCAGAGAATGCAACCCCCTGGATGAGGGTTAACGATGACTACACTCAGGAATGCTACCCAACAGATGAACGATCCAAACAGCGTACGATTCTTCTGGAAACGAGCGCTAGCATTCAGGAAAGCTCATCCAGTCCTGGTACGTGGGAATTTTGTTTCACCTCGACAAGAGCATCTTACAAGACGAACTGATCTTCAGATCCATGGAAGTTTCCGCCTCATATCCCCCGAGGATGAAAGAGTTTTCGCAATCGAGCGTCAACACGGCGATGTAACCGCTATTATAGTGATCAACTTCAACGGCATCAATGTGACTTTCCTTCCCCCAAGACAGCAAGATTCCTAAAGGATTAAAGCTTCAATTGTCAAATTACGAGAACACGGACGAAACACTGGAAAACACATCTCCAACTTTGGTCAATCTCAGACCATACGAGGCACGAGTATATCTCTAACGAGGTTGTAACGATTTCCCGCACCCCACTTAGTGAATGCCTCAGCTTAGGGCTTTGTGTAACTACCAATCGGCGTCATCGATTCCTGAAGGGTTCTATAGATGCAATGCCTCCTTTCATCCCCTTAGATGCAGAATGACGACAGCCTGTTAAATGAATATGACGAGACTTTGCAAAACTGTCCCATGCACCTAGGCCGTACATAATATCCGAAAGGTATTGCAACATCAAAAGAGTTACTGAGTAAACGACATTCTATAGCAGAAATTCACGGAACCACTAAACAACTTGGCTGATGTCAATGACGATTGGTGCTTTCATCCCACCTTGGATCACGAATCGAGTTCCATCCCTCCCAGCCTGAGGGCAGTAAGGCCCATCGTACCTCGGCATCCGATCGCCGTTCTAGGCTGCTCACCATCAATACAACCCGGACTTTGAATGGTAGGACACTTCTTTTTATCTCCCAAGGGACGCTCAGTGGGGATGTTGAGTTCGTTCTGCTCAATGATGCCATTCACAATATAGGCGCGATGAAGGATTTGCAGATACTCGGAGTTGGGATCTGCTGGCGTATTAGTGAGATTGCACAAACTCCGATTGGAGTGTACGGTCATGCCGAGTCTGAAGCTGGACATCCTAAATTCGGATCGAGGCCACGATGGGTAATCCACGACAAGCAAAAGCAAAAGCGTTGAGATCTTTCTCTGGTGGTTTCCACTACGATGCATTGAGACTCTGATCCTAAGATTCGCCCCAAGCCGAAACCACCAGCCTCTCAGGACTACAGCTAACCAGTACGGTGAACATTGGTGGGAGCATAAGTACGAGCTTCACCAATGATTCAAGTACCTCTAGATCACCACATTCATGGAGCCCATCCAAGACGATGACGGAGCGATGCTTCCCTGAAGACAACACATCCTTGAGTTCACGCATGGGGTCAATGACCCAAACCTTCATCTGCCTCTCTGGAACGGAACCCGTAACACTCTCCAAAGCGTTCAATGGAGTCCAGTCCAGTGCCTTTTCGATTCTTATCCCAAAAGAACGGCGCCGCCAAAGCACCGCGGCTTTTAAGGTGGAAGCAATACCGCGGTCTTCCCTGTTCCAGAACCACGTAACTAGACAAATCGATTCTTGGGTTCCATCAGATTGAATTCCGGATTTTGTTGCGTGTGGTTGACATTCTGGTTTGCTTTTAACGTAGTATTCGGCATTCGCTTTTGGGAGTTTCGAGAGTTCACCTGAAAATGTTACTGAGCTAACAGGTTTGGAATAAAGCAAATGAGACAAACATTCAATTGATACTTGAATCGTATGAAGGAGGTTCAAGGTTGTTGCTGCTGTCTAGGGCGGGAAGGGTTAGTTGAACATCTTGCTTGGATTGCAGGCTTAACGAACAGCGAAACGGGAGAGAGCATTACTGATACAGGCCCTCACGTCGTTTATTTTCTGGGCTATCTCGCTCGCTAACACCGCTCTCTTTGTGACCTTTTGGGGCTCGAGTCTGAGCGACTCGATCTGCCCTTCCAGGTCCCTGCCAGCAGGATTAGAGATAAAATACGTACCCAAGGAAACTCGTACATATACGTACAAGCAGAATCCATTGATCAGAGAAATTCTGTCAGGAGGTATTTGATCTTCGTCATTTCCATCGGCAGTCTACGTGGATTGGAAATCCACAGCAGGAAAGTGAGCAAGTATCACCCACCACAATTATCATCATTCGCAAACCTCGTATATCTGGAGCTAAGTCAGAAGAAGAGGAGAAAATCTGAGCGCAGAACCGGCAGTTTGGAGAACCAGCTTTCTGGCACTGATGATGATTTTCTTTCGGCGACGGGTGATGGTGTGGTCTTGAGTTCTGACAAAGGACGCATATTGATGCCTTCACCTCTTAGTTGCGTGTAACCGTTCACATCGCCATCGCGAACGGCATTTGGAGATGCAATATGCGGTGGGTTGAGAGTTATCGGCCGAGATGTCAAAGGGCACAGTCACCTCCAATCTGTCGCGGTTGGGGCCGGAGCCACCGAGCCGCGCGATCCAAGCGAGATGGGCGTTTATCCAAAACATAGGAGCCAGCAGGAAATGTCCGAGCAGCCGCCAGAGGGCCCAGGTCATACCCAGGCTGTCTATTGCGATGAGTAATCTGAGGACTTGCAAGAAGGATTTGAGTTCAGGGGGCTGAAGAAAGCGGCCGTTGAGGATCGCCGGATGAGGATCCAGGAGCAGGGACCTTTTCAAAGTCGACCTGCTAGGATTTGCGTAAGGATTATGCAATTCATTGGACGATGCCAAGTAAAGCAGTTTCCAAAAATGCCTTCGTTGAGCATTTGAAACGCTCTGCGAAGCTCGGCGCGGTTCGCCACATCTTTATTGTTATGATGTCGCAATGAGCTAGAAATTCAACCAATGCTCATTTACAATTTGGATGAAGTCTGCAACGCCACGATATGCCAACTGTTCAAAGTATACCAAGCGAAGAATACCTCGACTCGCCTGCAGGGCCGCAATGAACGAGTCCCGCAACTGCGAAAGCCTCCCCACCAATCACCCAGAACAGGGAGCATCCCAGCGGCAATCGGAGCATATGTTTGGGAAGCTTCCGTGAAGCGCTCGACCAGAAGGCCAACCACTCGGGCATCACGTTCCTTACTTCGTAAGCCATCACGCCAAAGATCTTCATCCGGGGTATGACCTTTTTCGATATTCCAGAAGGTCGCCCACAACGCAACATAGAAGAACGAAAACATCTCATCCAATGGACTGTGGAGGTACGGAGTTTTTTTTTCTATGGCCAAATGGACACCAGGGGACATGAACTCATAGGTTCCCTGCAAGAAAATCCAGTGCATGTACCGTTGGCTCAATATAGTAACTTACTGATATTGATTCCGCAGTGACTGTTCTAGTCAAGTAGGTGGGGATGTACGATGCGAGATCGCCATCTGAAATTATTGCCCAGCACTCGGTCGCATCGACAGACAGCCCTAGTTCCGCAATTCCCCCCTGCAGAGCCTCGGCAGCGGACATCACCTTCCTGACCTCATCCTTTGCCTCCTGAGCTGTTTTTGAATCATGGATCCCTCCCTCCAAGTCCAATGCCATGACTTTGTCCCGCACCGCATCACTGAGTTCGCCCACACTCTTATTGTCACGCATAATGGCGTCGTGAAACTCGTGTAACTTGTTGATATTGAATGGTGCCGTTTTGATGGGTTGCGTCAGCTTGAGAACATTCCCGATACTAACATCTCGTTGCATATACCCGCATTGATATGTCGAAAGCCATCCTACGAAGGTTAACCGGGTCTTCGGGAGAGGAGAGCGAATTGCAATGCATACCGAGCATAGCATGCGCAAGACAAATGCACAAATCCCAAGCGGTATCGCAGTATTCGAGGCTGCAGCCTTGATCCCGAAGAAGGGTCACCGCCAAAGTACGGTAATCCGGTTCTTCCGGACAGATGGAACCGATATCCTTGAGATGAAAATCGCTGAACTTCAAATTGGGACCTGGAAGGAAGTATGAATTGTATGAATTGGTCGATTTACAACCTCTGGAATTGAGCGGCTCATGCGACGAGAGGAGAGTCGCGGTTCCGAATTCGCCCTTTGAAGCCTGGTACATGTTGTGCTCCACATCTTTCTTCGCACGGGGAGGCCAAGAGCCTTTCATGATGAAGGATTCGGACACTTTTTCGTATACCCTTTTCTTCCTAATCGCTCGGTGGTCACGGAATCGGATATTGAATGAACCATTGAAGTTGTATGGCGATGGAGATACTAAAATTGTGCTTGTCATATTTCACCAAGTATAACCGGCCTTTCACTTACTTATATCGTATTCATCGCTGTCGTCATCCTTCGTGGAGATTTGCTCCAATTTAAGTTTCTTCGGCGCCACCGCTGACAACGATAGGCCGCCATTCACAGAAGATATAAGCTGACTTACCTGGCAGGGATTCTGCCTCGAGCTTCCGCTTTGGTAGTTGCGATTGTTCCATCGGTGGACGAGTATCAGTGGAAACATGCGTCGACGTTTTACCGGTGGACGGCTTGGCCGTTCCTGAGGCCAAAAGAGTTGGGGAAATTGCTTCGTTGTCCAACGAGGAGAAAGGCTGCATCAATGCCACGAAGGTATTACGGCCACAGGATGATTGGCGGTTGTGGAGCACTTCCTTTTGAATCCCTTGGACGATGTTATCCTCTCCAGAAGGGAACACAAATTTCTCCGTATCCGTGAACTCTGGATACCCAGCGTCGCCAGGCGTCTGCCAGAGCAAAATACTCAGCAAGACCTTTATGAACTGAGGGATGCTGTGGGCTTTCCAGTCTTTCGTTGTCAACCTCAATTCCTTGCTCGCGGAGAGGCCACCGCGGTGGAAGATGAGAACACGGAGGGCTTCGGCAGCATGATTGATGGCGACGATTACGGTGAATGTACGCAATGGAGTGTCATTATATTGCGCACGTCCATAAGTAGTGCTCTGGAGCAGCATGTCCTTCCAGTCAGCTTTTACTTCCACCGCTATGGCGATCTTCCGAGGCTCCCGTTTGCTTTGTTTGGGCAATTTGCTCCAGCAAGCAACGAAGTTATTGGGTGGCGCGTCTGTGACGGCTACCCCAACAATGTCTGGCTTCAAAGGTGCGGCATTTTTGACCTTGTCCCCAGTCGGCCTATCATACTTTGTGAATAGGAGAGCAGGCCAAAAGGCTGCACCAAAAGGCTGCAATTCCCATGCTTGGAGATCCGGAGTCATAGGTGTCTCGAGAATCGAATCATACGCGTCAAGGCAACGCCGAACGCACTCGTTGAGAAAATGGCTAATATTATCATAGTCTGCTTTGGAAAATGGGTTGGGATGTGGCGCGTCCCCGAACGCGTGTGTCATGGCGTAGATGACTTGAGGGTGATCAATGAGTATGTCAAAGTGACCGAGCTCCAGCAAATCTTGATCTTCGTGCTCCTTTTTGAGAATCTTGGGAGACAACACATCAACTGCATCAAACTCCCATGCGTGACCGGCAAGCTCGTCTTCGACGTGTTTCTTCAGGTCACGTTGAAGGACCTCTTCTGGATCTGTTGCCGTCGTTTCAGATGTAGGGTAGCTCCTCTTCTGCGGATTTGACCCGCTTGCCGACATCAGTAGAACGAGAGACAAAACGTCGAGGAGGCAGATTGTTTAACGGGACGGGTTCACGCCGTTGTTGCATCTTACTGTGGAGATACCCGCTCGGAGCCGACGTTCGAGTTCCAGCTCGTGATCCCCGCTCTGTAGCAGGTCCTGATTGAATCATAATGGGAAAAATGACAAGGTCCTCTGAAAATGCATTGAACGGCAACCCAGGGTCCTTTACCGGCCTCTCCCCAGCAATCATGCCTACTACTTGAACAGTCTTGGATGTAATATCCATACGGAACCGAATGAATTTTCAGCGCTGTTGAGTAGCGGGTTCTGCCGCGTCCACGGTTTAACGTTCAACGGATAAATCAGTCAAAACAACAGTAAAAGGCTGGAAGAGTTCTCAGTCAGGCGAAAGGTTTTCTCCGTCTCCCATCCGCGGAATCCATATTGCTGGGCAAAGTTGACTTCGTCTTCAACCTTTAAGCTTAAACTCCGAGCTAGGAAGTGCAGTTGCCACCTTGACGTCGCCTACGGACGTTCCAACCCTCGCCTCACTTCTCCTTGGGGGGCTTCATATACAAAGCGTGTGACAGCGCCGTGCGAGGGATAACGCCCGTGTTCTTTGGTTCTGCCCTGTGGAGCCTTTTATAATACCCTTGTTGCAAGATTCGTTCGAACAACTGTATCAATATCAATAATCGCCTATAGCTGTCGATTTCTTCCCAAGGAATTTTTCCTTTGTGGCTTTTGCGGATGTGTTTACCGCCAGCTGATATTCGTGGCGTGTGGCTCGCACGTCACACTTGAACGGAATATTGCTCACATGAGACACACCACTTGCGTTCTCATTCGGCGGCTCTGTTCTGTTGTATCTCCATTTCCTGTTGCCACTGCCCAAGCAGCCAGGGCCCTGGCCCCACTTGTCTCTAGTCCTACTGCTGCTACTGCCAAAGTCCTCGGACGTCGTGGTCTCCGTAATTCCGTCATCGCAGTACCTCGATCGCACTCTTAGACGCAATCGCATCCTGGATCGAGAACCCCAATCCCTCCTTCCATGCAACTCTCGCTTGAAAGCGATGCTTTAGCCATCCAATTTAGTCCTACCAAAAGAGTCCATCGATTCCCATATACATGGCTCCGAGATTCGGATCCTCAGCTTATTCATTCCGCTTCGAGACAAAAGCTTCATTGGCCGAGCTTGCGAGGCGTTTGTTTACAGAGGGGGTTCGTTTTTTTTTCCCGTGGGAAAGCGCGTTGTGAATTGCGCATCGTCACCCCGTGAGAAATCGTCACCCCGTGGGACATCGGATCCAAATGCACATCTCAACCGTGCACTGTGTGTGTGTAATGGTGCAACACTGGACAAAACATACAATATACACAAAAATACAGAAAAATCACAATTATAATTAAAGCCTTATATCTGTTAAATTAGTGTGAAATTTAGGTTTATGTAGTGATTAGCCTGATCAAGGCAAGGGAAAATGGCACTTCCGCGAGGATGTGGCTGTGCTGCAAACATGCGTACTGCTTGCTGCTCTCTCTCTCTGCAACTCCTTGCACACAAAAATACAAAAAAATCATTATTATTATTCAAGCTTCATATCTGTTAAACTGGTGTGAAATTTAAGCTTTATGTAGTGATTGGCTTTATCAACACAAGAGGAGATGGCACTCCGCGAAAATGTGGCTGTGCTGAAAACACGCGCACTTACTGCAGCTCTCTCTCTCACTCTGTGCAACTCCTTGCTACCCCATCCCATCCCATCCTGTGAAGTCTTGAGTGCCCTGGGCTTAGGACTTTGTGTGAATAGTACTATCTGAAGTAGATCTATAGGGTTCAAAGGTCTCTGAAGTGCGACCCCTGCCCCTCAGCCCCTGTGTTAGCCCGCACAGACTGGGATCAGTTCGGCAGTTAAGACCAGTACCGCTCAGAGCCTGCAAGTTGCCAGGATTCCTGGCCCCTTTTTCCCTTTGGGAAATGCGCCAGCCTTGCTCCATTTGGTCAACTTGTGCAGCGAGCCTGTTCCCTGCTTCACGATAGGAAATTTATTCAATTTGCCTGTAATAGGGTATTTTGCCTTTACAGTGACCTTTTCTGTTTATTTGGTGTGCACATTGAAACTGTGGGTGCAGCAATATTTATAATTGACATCTTAAGACTTACATAACTTGAATAAATTTTAGATGCCCACTGAGGATGAGGTGCTCCTTGCAGAGAAGAAGAAGAGAAGAAATGAGAGGAGGAGGTTGAATTATGCAGCTAGCCAGGGTTCACCACACTCAACTGAGTCTCCCACTCCAAATCATTCCCAATCTACTTTTGCTGTACCACAATCCCCTGCCGAGCTGTCCCAACAACCACCCAACTCTTCTGGGCCATCTCAACAGAGACCCCAACATAACCGAAATCCATCTATTGGGACACAACTTGCTCTTGGGCTTCAAGAACTGAATGTTCAGTCTCAAGTTGGGTCCAAAGCCCCAGAAACACCTAGGAGTACACCACGTATGTTGTGTTCTGTTGTCAGCAGGATATGAAGAATGACTTTTCTGTGTAGAAATCACTCCACCAAACTCTACTGGCCCTAGACTTCATTCTGAATGTCTCTCACACACTCCTGAAGAGACACGTAGACAGCACCAGAGGACTCGTGTTGGGTCTCCAGCTCAAGGTGGGGCTGATGATGGCATGTATGCGCTCCCTGGGCGTCTTGAACCCCTCTCTCTTCCTGGACTCCCATCTCTGCCTCAAAGTCACTATCAGGAGCCATCTCAAGATCCCTTTCAAGATCCTAATCCTCCAGAGCCAATGCGAAAATGCAATCGTGGCCACAATGCACCTGTCTCTGCATTTGATGGGGATAGGAACAGGTGTCAGAGGTGTATTGATGAAGATCATCGCAGGAGGGCCCACCAGAGGGCAGTCCAGGAGCAAATGGCAGTTCAATCTTCACCTCCCCCTTCATCTCCTGTGCCCAATCCTCCGGAGCCAATGCGAAAATGCAATCGTGGCCACAATGCACCTGTCTCTGCATTTGATGGGGATAGGAACAGGTGTCAGAGGTGTGTTGATGAGGATCATCACAGGAGGGCTCGCCAGAGGGCAGTCCAGGAGCAAATGGCAGATCGATCTTCACCTCCCCCTCCATCTCCAGTTTCATCACCAGAACAGTCCTCTCCTGAACCTTCTCCCCTGACTCCATCCCCACCACCATCCCTATCAGACTCACAGTGGGATCAAGGGCTCAATGATGAGGATTTGAGGAGGGGATTTTGATCTGCGGTATCTCCAGGAGATCAGGCTCTGTTGGCAAAGTTCCGGGAAGAGCTGATGAAGATTCAGATGGAGCACTGCAATAACTGCCATGAGACATGGTTTGACTTGAAAGTCAAGAATGGTTGTTGTGTGAGGTGTAAAAAGGACACCAAGTACACAGCAGAAAATTCCATGGACCCTGGCCCCAAGCCACAGTTTGTCTTGGATGATCCTTCCTTGGAGCTTACACAAATTGAGGAGATGCTGATTGCCCCTATCCATGTTGTCATGCAAGCCCACACTGTGTATGGTGGACAGATGAAATATTCTGGACATATTTGCAACTTTGTCCGTGATACATCTGAAGTTCGCCAGTTGCTTCCCATCCTGCCTGAGGAGTGTGAGGTCATACAGATCCAACGGGAAGGCCCAGACCATGTCCTTGGCCATGATGTTCAGCATCTTTACTATGTCCGGCGCCAAGTTGTTCAGCAGTGGTTAGAATGGCTTGTTGAGCACCACCCAGCATATCACCAAGTCATAATTAGTCAGGAGAATCTTTCCCAACTCCCAGAGAGTGGCAGTGTCCATGGACATTTGCAGTCCATTAGGATCAGTGAAGTGGGTGATGAAGGAGGGGGTGATGATATTGTAGGGCCATCAAATGGGGATGAAACTGATGGTACAATGGGGGGGAGGGCACTTTTCACATCAGGGTTTGTCCCAAATGTGAATGAGGAGCGAGTCTCTGAGTTCCAAAACTTGTGCTTGGCAGCACAAGTGGGACAAGAACCTATTCTCATGCCACACATTGAGTCTCAGCCAGTGAGTGAATGGCATAACAACCCTATTGCCTCAAGGGCTTTCCCCAGTCTCTTTCCTTCTGGCCAGGCAGACTTTCACACTCCCCATCAAAAACCAGTCTCATTCTCTGAATGGGCTTCACACCTAATGCGCTATGAAGATGGTCGTTTTGCAAGGCACCCTCGCTTTCGCTATTGGGCATTAAACACCATCATGCGCACTCAGGCCAAAAAGGACTCCTCATGGTATCTTACCACTCACCCAGATGAACGGCAGTGGACAGTGGAGCAGATAAGGGAGATGGTGGCAGATGCTGGGCCTGATCAGCTGAGGGAACTTGCAAAGCGTGTCTCCAGATCAGGGGTGAAACTTGCTGGAACCAAACCATTTTGGATGGCACGTCAGCGTGAACTCACTGCCATGATGTACCAGCTCCATTCACCTCATGCATTCATAACTGCCTCAGCTGCAGATCTCCAATGGCCAGACCTCCACCAGCACATGCCACAGTGAGCAGAATCACAGGATGTTGGGGAGCAGGCAGCCTATAGGAAGAGGCGAGAGGACTTGAATGACAATCCTGCCATTGCAGCATACTACTTTGTGAAGAGATGGGAATTGTTTGTTGATTTGGTCCTCAAAAAAAAGTTCCAAATTGCTGACATGTGGTGGCGGTA
This sequence comes from Cantharellus anzutake, assembly GCF_015039405.1. Taxonomy (NCBI): domain Eukaryota; kingdom Fungi; phylum Basidiomycota; class Agaricomycetes; order Cantharellales; family Hydnaceae; genus Cantharellus; species Cantharellus anzutake. Next base: position 23,984 of record NW_024067380.1, on the reverse strand, counting down.
TGTTAATTCAACTTTTTACTTGGCTTCATTGTCTAATTCTTATGAAATCCTTAGTTATGAGTGGCAATTTAGGGGGAGTAGCCATGTACATGGCTTCATCTGGTTGAAGAATGCACCATCTGTTGAGGATTTGGACCTCAATAATCAGGAGACAATCCAGAACTTCATTTCTTTCTGGGATCCAATTGTGTCAACCTGGAATCCCGATGTACATGCTTTCTCCCATCAACATGCATCCTCCCTATCCTACCCTTCACTGGAAGACACCCACAAGGAACTTGCAGAACTCCTCAACCGGGTTCAACGCCATTCTAAATGCCCTTCCTCATATTGTTCACGACAAAACAAGCACACAAAGGAAGTCCAGTGTCGGTTTGGCTTTTCAAAGGACCTTGAAGAACTCACTAGGGTTGTCAATAATGAGAAAGGGATTATTGATCTTTGTACAAGGAGAAATGATCCAATCTTGAACTCCTACAATGACACTGTCATCCTGGGTTGGCATGGGAACATTGACTTCCATCCTGTGACAAGTTTTGGTGCTGTCCTGGCATATGCTGCAAAATATGTCACAAAGGCTGAATCAAAATCTCGAGCATATGATGAAGTCCTGCAAACCATCCTTGACAAGTCTGATGCTTCAGACAGGGTGCAAGGGGTATATTTGAAATTACTCCAGACCCTCATCACTGAGCGAGACTTCTCTGCTCAAGAGGTCTGCCACCTTCTTCATGGTTTGAAGATGCACCATTCTACACGCTCCTACATATCTGTCCCACTTTCCCCAAGACCCTCACTCCCCCTTGACTTTGAAAATGCAACAAGAGAGTTCAAGACACTCAGGGAGAAATACAGCTCACGTCCTGAGGGTCTTGAGGATCTTCCCTACATAACATTTTTGCGAAGGTATGATCTTCACAGCTATAGAGCACGTGGAGAAAATCCAGAGCGTGCAAATGCTGCAAAGGAACGGGTCACCATCATGTATCCAATCCTACACCCAGACCCTGAAAATGAAGACACCTATCCCCTCTTCTGCTATGCAAAATTGCTACTTCATTTTCCATGGAAACTAGGGGATGCTTGGCTGGAGGATGAGGATTGTTGGGTGGAGAAGTGGACTGAATGGTCCGAAAACCGTGAACTTCTGGATGATGGACTACCCTCTTTGGACCAGAGCAGAACTGATGATCAGGATGGTGAAGATGATGAGGATGACCTGGAGGACCTCACACAGGAGGAGGGTTTAAACCCAAGAGCTGATTGGCAGTTTGAAGCATTACTTGGGCCCAATCAACAACCAGATGTTGAAATCACAGCATTGGGAACAAGGCCTGTGTGTCAGAACCGTGCGAAGGTTCGCCGAGGGTAGCCGTAGGCGACCGAGCGTTGCCCGCTAGTGGTAAAGGCGTCCTACACCTGACCGAGCTTTAGCAAGGGATAAACCCCACCGATCTCGAGGCCGAGGCTACTTAGGCGAGTGAGCCGGGATTTCGGCTTCAACGACTCTAGGAGGAGCGTTGCGCCTCGTTCTCAACGCGGTCCCGATACTTAGAAGGTCAGAGGTCTCGCGGGGACAGAGGTAAGCTCTAGGGGTAATTCTAGTTGATTTCGAACTACAGTACAAGCATTAGTTACAAGCTGTATATAAGCGCTAGGGAACTGAATAGGGAATAAGTCGCCAGATCTCGCGGAGATTGCGGGCGGAGAAAAGAAGGAGGAAAACAAACAAAGGGCACGTGTTCAAGACAGCAAAGGTCAAGCGTGACCTTTGCCGCGAGGTAACAAGGTGCGGAGAAACATGGGACAACAGGTCGCAGCGCTCTGCGCCACTAGGTCGTTCAACGACAATTAGGAGAGGGGTTGTGGAGAGGTGGCGGGAAGTGGTTAGATGGCGACGGGCGGCGAGCGGAGTGTGTGGGGAGTGTTCGGGCATGGGAGAAGGTCAGGGAAGAGGTCGTCTGGCCCCGGGGAACGCTGGGTCGTGACACTGTGGACCTTCAACACAACTGGAGCCAGTCTTCACCACCCATTGATATTCTCAGGGATGCAGAAAAGTTCTTGAAGGAGGCAAAAGTCACTGAAGGAGGCAGTTCAGATCTGGAATTCACTCCAGTTGAATACCAGAGGCTGAAAGGCAACCAGAGAATTGTCTTCATTTGGGTTATGGCATACTTCAAAGCACTATTCAGGCACCTGCAAGACCATACCAACCCTAAGCCAAACCCTCTCCGCATCAACATTGATGGAAGCGCTGGGACTGGAAAATCCTTCCTCATAGGGGCCATATGCACATCCCTTAATGACCTTGCCACTGGATATGGCATCCTTGGATCCCCTGTTGTGCGTCTTGCACCCACAGGTGTGGCAGCATTTGGAATTAGGGGCTGGACAATCCATTATGCTCTGGGAATTGGTGCCAAGAAGTGGGCAGGGTTAACAAATTCTGGGAAAGCACGTCTTCAAGCCCGGTGGAAGGACATCAAGTTGATTATCCTTGATGAGAAGTCAATGGTTGGGTGTAGAACTGCTGGAAAGGTCATCAGTCGCCTCAAAGATATCTTCCCTGAAGCAGCAGATGACCAACTGGCTGGCATGTCCCTAATCCTCTTTGGAGACTTCTGTCAACTCCCACCAGTTGGTGAAGCCCCTTTATTTACCACAGCTAATTTGAAGCATGACCTCAGCTGTGTTGGAAATCGTCTCTATCATTCCATTCCTGAGTCAATCACCCTCAAGCAAATCTTCCGCCAAGAAGGTGTGGATAGAGAACAGAGACATTTCCGTGATTTCCTTCAACGTCTTCGGACCAATGAGGTCACTTTGGATGATTTCAGCCAACTTCTGGTTCCACGCATGTGGAATAGTCTCCCCCAGCATGAAAGAGAGAGTTTCTCAACAGAAATTCATCTCCTCCCACACAATGAGCTTGTTGATACCTTGAACCTTCATCGATTAGCATCATTAAATAAACCTGTTGTTTGTATCAAGGCAATAAACCATGGGACAGGGGCAGCAACTGCATCCAAAGAAGAGGCAGAAGGTTTGGACAATGAGATTTTGCTAGCTGAAGGTGCTTCTGTCATGCTCACCCGGAATATTTGGACAGATAAAGGTGAGACATATAAATATATGGTTTTCCCCACAAGGCACTGATGTAATGGCAGGTCTTGTAAATGGTGCTCGTGGAACAGTGGAGTGTATTGGATATGCACCTCATGCTGATCCCACAAAAGACATTCCTCTGGTTGTTTTTGTATGCTTCCCAACATACACTGGCCCTGTGGATCCAAGGTGGCAATCTCAAGCCAATCCAGATTGCCCAGTTGTGCCCATTACCCCCTTCACTACATGTTGGGACACTCGAGATGGACACTCACTTTCCCGCACTCAATTTCCACTCACCCTTGCATGGGGTATATCCATCCACAAGAGTCAAGGTCTAACACTTGAAAGGGCAGTGATTGATTTGGGACCAAGTGACTTTGCAGTTGGATTATCATATGTTGCAATCTCACGGGTCAAGTCCATCAAGGGAATTGCATTCAGAACATCATTTGACCTGACCCGTCTCCAAAAAGTCAATAATCCAGAAGGTGGGATTCGGGGAATGTTGCTCCGAGATAATGTTAGACGTGAACAGCTTGATTTTCATGAAAACCCATATGATGTTGATGTATCTGAATATGTATTTTTAGATGATGATTGATTGATTGGGTCCTCTTCCTCTGACATCTATACATGCAGTCACATCCAGCAGCACAGTATGCCCAGAGAGTAATTGCCATGGGTTGAGACAGTGGTTTGTTGGCTGAGCTTGCAAGGCATGCATTTGTTTGGGTAAGGGCTGTGTGTGTGCAGTGTGCAAGTGCTGTGTGTGAGTGCAGTGTGGTGTGTGAGTGCGGTGTGTGAGTGTGGTGTGTGAGTGTGGTGTGCAAGTGTGGTGTGCGAGTGCAGTGTGTGAGTGTGGTGTGCAAGTGTGGTGTGTGAGTGTGGTGTGGTATGTGGTGTGTGAGTGTGGTGTGCTGTGTGCTGTGTGCTGTGAGTGTGAGTGTGGTGTGCTGTGTGCTGTGTGTGTGAGTGTTGAGTGCTGGGTGCTGAGTGTGCTGTGTGCTGTGTGCTGTGTGAGTGAGTGAGTGTATGCATGCCTGGAAAGTAATTGCCCATGGGTTGGGTTGGTGGTTGGGGGTTTGGGTTAGTGGTTGGGAAGTTGGGTATGGGGCTGTGGTGTGGTGGGAATGTATCTCTTTAATAATGCCATATGGAGCAGAGCAGGACAGCCCCTGCAGTGACCAATGTGGAGTAAGGACAGGGAGCAAGTGCAGAACACATGGCTAGCTGTCTCTGATTAATATCAGGTACACTATGATGGCAACTTAATAACATTGATTTCCCTGGGTAGCTGAAAGGTTATCTTACTAGTTTGGGGACGGTAATGTTCCGTTCCCCCGTTCGCCTCAGGCCTCAGTAATCCGTCTAAGTATACGCTTGATTTGGCTGTATATTGACGGGGTAGAAGTAAAGGCTAATCTGCCTTTTACAGCTACCCCGAGGGTTTATATACAATCTTATACATTCTCGGCACAAATAAATAGAGAAGCTTCCGCGACGCTAAATTAGCGTCGCGACATAATTATTACACAACACAACATCAACTGATGTTGTGGGCGGAATATAGACATGGGCCGGGGCCTCACATCCTCCTCCCTTGCGATACTAGATCGCAGACAGGGTACTAGCATATATACACAAGGGGAAAGCAAGCATTTTTAAAGAAATTTTACGTTCTACATACAAAGAATGTATGCAAACGGGGGCACACTCATTGCAGGAGGCTATAATAGTATTTTGTAGGCGAAGCCCACTTAGAGTTTCTCCTGGAACATATGCACCCAGATCTCGACGACAGTGTTGTCGACGATGGAACGACTTTCTCGTCGTTGTGAGTTTATTAAATACCATCGTCCACCGTGACGATGTTGACAGTGTAGGTCGTCGACGGCAGAGTTGTCGCCGACGAGAAAATGAATAATCAACGACGATTGCGTTGACGAAGGACGAAGGGTACAGAATAGACAATCAACGACAGCATTGTCGTTGACGAAGGTAAGAGATTATTGATCAACGATGGCCTTGTCGTTGACGAAAATGGGTAATCAACGACGGCGTTGTCGTTGACGAAGGTATGGATGAGGGGGGGTCAGTTCCTCATTCGTTTACGCGGCGCTGACCCGGACGGGCCAGAGCCGGATGGGCGATTCGACGTAGTCCTACGAGTCGTCATGGACCTAGCCGTGTCGACGGCGACATCGTCACTCAGATAGTTGTCGTCGTAGTGACGAGTCTCGACATCAGCGTCGTTCATGGACGAATCCTCGTCTTGACGACGGTGCGAATAATGGACATGGTGCGCGGGATGGCCACGTCCATGAGAAGAGGGAGCACGCCCTCGCACTGGTGGTGCGTGGGTGGATTCGTACACCGACGAGTGTGCATACGTCGGAGGGGGGTATTGCGGCGGAGGTGGGGCGTTTGAATACGCCACAGGGTGTGGGCTCGCGTACATCATAGGTGGGTTTGAGTACGACGTTGGGGGAGGGTTCGAGTACATAAGTGCTCGTTCCTGGCATTGAATTTTACGACGCTCACGAGCGTCGTCAGTCATTGGTTTTATCCATCGACACGCGAGGATGTACATTCGTGCAATACGAGCCGGGGGGTACTGGTCGGGAAGTCTTTTCGCCTCCGTCTCAATGTCGTCGCGTGACATACGCATTCGTGAGGCGCGGTTGTTTGTAGCCACCCTGTACCAATCGGTACAGGTGTCGATGTCCTCTTGCGAGGGCTTGCCCGTCTTGAACGACCAGGCAAGATGGTACATTGTAGCATAGAACCTCACACCCTCTTCAGTGTGTATGTAGTTACGAACCAACTCGAACCACTTAGGTTCTTTGTCGCGGACGAGCGCAGCCGCGTCTGGGAATTCGATTCTATCGACATGGTCGATGTCGTAGAAGCGGGTAGGAAGGGCCACCGATCGACAATATGTCGGTGGGGGTAGGGGTTCGCCATGCACTTCAGTGAGTTTGGCATCGTAGTACTCGTAGTAGTGGTAGCCAGGTGGACGGTTCGCGACGAATTCTTCGAACGGGGCATCAGGGTCGACGACCCATTCGCCTTCCATCTCGTCATCGTCGGACGTGGGAGCCCATCTCTTGGAAGAGGTGGTTTTTTTCGACGGCGCAGACTTGGCCGACGCAGGATCCACCGGGCCAACCCCGGGGATAACGATGGTTTGGGGAACAGTGGGCTGTGACGACGAGGGAGCAGAAGATGTGATCGGGGCGGGTTTGGGAGACGCAGGGCGTCCCCTCGCCGTGCGCGCGACTCTAAAGACGTCCTCGTTGAGTTCGTCGTTGGCCTTTCGGAGGGATTCGACCCGTCGATGAAGACGGTCGTTTTCAGAACGCAGGTCGTCGGCCTCGTTCTGCAGCATCTCATACTTGTTCCTGAGCTCATCAAGCTCATCACTCCTACGTTCGTCTTCGAACGTAGTCTCTTTGCGTTTCTCGAGTCTCTTCTCGATACGGGCCCACACAACTTCTGTAATCATTTCGAGTTGATCGAGCCCTGTCTGCATGGAACGCGGCAGGTGGGGGTATTTCTCACTCGCGCTTACGCGAGTGGGCAGGACCAAATGGTCCTGTTTTGGGGTTAAAACACCCGTGCTGGGCGTTCCAGGGGTGACAGTCTGAGCGACTGTGGAGTTGTCGTCCATTGACGACATGGCAGCATCCGTGGTGGGACTTACAGGTGGGGAGTTTGGACTGGAGTCTACGAGGGCCTCCTTGATGGGGGAAAGGTCGAGGGAGGAATCAGCGAGGGGGGATTCAGTAGCGTTCATTTGAGCGATTTCAAATTTGATGGTAGGAAGCAGGATTTGATCCCGCTTTCGTCGCATTTATCCGATATTATTCGGATATTCCCGGACTTGCCAGTTTAGGCAACTCATGGCTTCAACGCCATAGTTGGCCGTGATAAGGCATTGATATCCGCTGGTATCGGACCGGTAGGCGACGTTCACGCCGTGGTCATGATGGTCCGCTGGATCTATTGTCCGGCGTCTGATCCCGTCGTTGACGGTTCAGTTCCTCGACGTTCTCTACCCCTTGTACTGTTAGGTAGTCATCCAACGCAATTAGATCGTTTACGTTGGCCAAGGGTTCCCAAGTAAGGTCACCAAGTCCCCATCGGACACGGAACCATAAAGACTTATCGTCGTCCCATCGATGGTCGACGATTTCCTTAACCTGGTATTCCCGTTCTGGGTCGTCGCCAAAGTCGTAAAACACTTCTACGGCGCGCCCAGGGAACAGCACAGAATCATTCGGCTCATGAGGTGCGAGCCGTGAGACGTGGAACTTCGCAAAGATATTTCTTTGCGTCAACACTGGGGGAAGCCTGAGGACGTAGTTTGATGAGTCCTCAAATACCTCCAGTATTTCGTAGGGGCCAATATAAGTTGGCAACAACTTATGCGCCCTCCCCTTGGGGAGGTTCAGATCTTTCGTTGAAAGATATGCGTAGTCCCCTTTCTTCAGTTTTGGGGAATCAGGGCGCCGATGTCGGTTCGCCTGGATAGCCTGTTCTACACGACTCTTAATAATAGCGTCGTGAGCGGCCTGGATGTTGTCCAGGGCCCGCTGGGCAAAGGATTTCACCCCCGGCAATTCGGATGACGGCAGAGACACGGTCATTTGTGGGAGGTATCCGTATACCAACTCAAACGGGGCGAATCCCGTTGATTTGTTCGCACTTGAGTTCAATGCGAATTCTACCATGGGTATATGCACGGCCCAATCTCGCTGATCGGGTCGGACGAATGACCGAAGGATCTGGACCACCGTCTGGATCGCTCGTTCTGCTTGGCCATCCCCTTGAGGATGGAATGCGGTAGTTAACTTGAGTTTAACACCCATGAGTCGGTGTAACTCAGTCCAAAATTGAGACGTAAACTTCATGTCACAGTCTGACACGATGGATGTTGGCATGCCGTGCAAGCGCACGACATGTTGCAGGAACAGATGCGCCAGTTCAATAGTCTTGACCTGGGTCGTCACAGGCACTAGGTGAACCTGGCACGTTAGTCGGCACAGAACTACCCAGAGGTAGTTATAACTCAGGCTCATCGGGAATGGTCCGACGAAATCCATGGCGATTGACTCCCAAGGTTTCTCAGGGACCGGGAGCTGGTGAAGCAGTCCCGGATATCTGAGTTTGCTTTTCTTGGTCGTCTGGCACGTCCCGCAGGACGTGCAGAATTTCTCGATGTCTTTTGACATCGAAGACCACCAGTAGTGTTTGCGTATGTACTCGAGCGTCTTCTTGGCGCCGAGGTGACCAAGGATGCGGTGTGCGTGCTCGATCGCGATGCCCGTTATCCTCTCCCCTTTATGAATAGATTCAGGGAGGACAAGTCGTGGCTCGCCTGACTCATTCAGACGGAAAATTAGGTCATCGACGATCGAGAACCTAGGGAAATCCCCAGGTTTTGCCAGGATCCCTCTCCAAGCATTGTGTTTGGAGTAGCCGTCTTTCACACTTGCGATGAAAGCTTTGTCCTCTACATGAGGACGTAGCTCTGCCAATGGCGGCAGTACATCTTCGAGGGAAAGCTCCCTCCTCCCTTGACGATCGTCAGGGGGATCGAGCACGGATGCCTCGAGATCTCGTGGCTCCTGAGCGTCTCCGATAGAGTGGGACGCACCCAGCCGTATGCACTGCAGTCTCAACCTGTGCAGGTGTAATAATTCCCGTGCTTCCTCAGCACGCGCCAAGGGCAGATCGTCGCCCTCTTTATCAATCCGTATATCTGCGGATACGTAATCGTCGTAGTGGACATCCTCGTCTGACGAGGACTCATAGTATCGCGACAGGGCGTCAGCCACTTTGTTTGTGTGGCCTTGTACATACACGATGTCACAATTGAAACCGTGAAAGAAATTCTGCCAACGAATGTGACGCGGCGCAGTGTGATTCTTCTCTTTGAAGTAAGTAAGCGCTTGTGGTCAGTGACCACAGTGAATTTCCGCCCACCAGTCAGCTCGTCGAGCCATTTGGTGAGCGCTTCCAGAACGCCTAGAGCTTCTAGCTCATAGGCGAAATACGCCCGTTGAGTCGGGGTGAACTTCTTCGACATAAACGCTGCAGGGTTAGAGGTTTGCCATTCTGCACCCTGTGCGAGCACGGCCCCGACGCCAGCGGGGCAGGCGTCGGTGATCACCCAGACACGGTACTTTTTGTGGTCTTCTGAATCCGGTATATCCCAGATTATGGGCTTTAGAATCGGCGTCTTGCACGCGATTACTTTGATCTGCGCAAAACATTTTTCGTGTAGGGCGCTCCAGCGGAACGGCATATGGCTGGTGCATATGGATTGCAACGGTCCAGTGTATGCACTGACGTTGGGTAGGAATTTCGCTAGGTACTCAATGAGCCCTAGGAATCGCAGAACCTCGGTGTGGTTCTCTGGCGTTCGCCAGTTCCTTATTTTCTCTAGTTTGTCGGAATCTGCGTGGATTCCGTTTGAGTCCACTTTACACCCCAGTATGTCGAGTACAGGGGCGAATGGCTCAAATTTTCTTGGGCTTACATAGAGCTTCTCGTCCCTTAGACGAGTATATATCCACAAGAATTTCTCGTTGTGTTGCTTCACTGACGTAGTTCCAGTGAAGATGTCGTCGAACCATACGTGGACGGCTCGACCGATTTGGTCCCTTAGGATCCAAGTCAAAATGCGCTGGAACGTGGAAGGGCCGTTACAGTCCCCTTGTTGCAGCATGTTCGATATGAAAGTACCGTACGGGGTACTCATCCCCGTGTATTGTACGCAGTCCAGTTCGATACGAATCTGTTCGTACGCGTCTGTCATATCGATCTTTGATCGATAAGTTACCCGAGCCATACTATCCATGATGAAACGCATGTCAGGCATGGGCGTGACATCGAGAATGGAGTTCGCGTTGCGATTTCTCGCATCGATTACAGTCCGTAAAGAACCGTCCTTCTTTGCAAGACAAAGAAGTGGAGCCGCCGTTGCGACCGCCTTGCGTTCCCACCATTGGGCTCGCTCATAACGAGCGATCTTTTCTCGAAGCTGCGGTTCGAGAGCCTGAGGGCACGTAGCCCTTCTTTCTATATATTTTTTATTCGGATCAATCAAGTTGATCCGGTGGTTAACCTCCCTGAACGGAGGTAGGACTTCAGGGGCTGGCGCCATGACGTCTTTGAAACGTTCACGCCACCAATTCCTGAGTGGCACGAATTCAGGGTCTGTCATTGGCAGACCTTCTAAATGGGAACAGTCGGGAAGCCTGAGATCTTTCGACCTCGGGCTTGGCCAGTGATTGGGCCACTGGGAGGTATCCGCGTCTTTTTGAGCAGAGATGGCAAGGATGCGTGGCGAAGGGTTTCCAGCCTTCGCCGTATTGCATCATGCCGTCTGTTTAGATGACAGTTCGGATCTCGGTGCATGGGGAAGTTTGGGGCGACCGCGTGCAGCAGCCCCCACTGAGGTTTTACCCCGTTCCGTCAGGACATCAAACGTTTTGATGTCGCCCGTCTTTATGTGGACGGTGTGAGTTTCGAAATTGAGGGACGCTCCGTTGGCATTCAGCCACGGAGCTCCGAGAATGGCGTCGTAGCGGTCAATGTTGACGACGTCAAAATAGTGAGTAGACATAACCCCGTGAATGGTTACGGGAGTATTCGTGCCGTACATTATGCACGAACGACTGTTTTTGGTCCCCATCTGGAGAACCAAGGGGTTTGGCAACTCGAGCAGTGGAATGTGAACTGCTCGGACAAAATCTGGAGATAGGGCGTCTGTTTCAGCGCCACTATCAAATAGGACAAAGGCGTTTACCCCAGCGATGTTAACCTCGCCGGTGAGCGTCCGCCTTAAGTCGGCGCTGCAGTTTTCAGGGTATTTACCCGCCTCTCGCGAGATTCTAAACTTCGCGTCGAATATTGGCGGGATTTTCTTCAGAAGCTTGTTAGGCACTGAAGAACTCGTCACACTTTGCGTTGACGGTTTCCCCGATGAAGATTTGGGGACCGGTATAACACCGTCCCTCTTGTAGGTCTTTACTGCGTCGTCAACAAGCTCAGCTACTATCTGCTCATCAGATGGCAGTTTGTCTGCTTGCCGAGCAGATGCTAATTTAATGGAGAAGTTTTCGTCCGTGGGATCCACGAACGTCATAGCACCGACGAACATGTCGGCGTCCACTTCTACGTACTCCTCCGCCTCAGCAAGGAGGTTGGGATCGTATGGGTCGTCCACGAGTTTATCGTCGAACGCCTCATCGTCGGCCATATAGTCCTGCACCTCTGCAGGATCTTCAACACCTTCCGGTTCTTCTACAGGCTCCGAGTCCTGTAGGTCTCGTTCGTCAGACTCGACCGCTATGTTGTACATGCGCGGTTTGGGCTTGTCGTGATTTGGGCAATCACGTTGATAGCCTATTTTCCCGCATTTAAAACAACGCGGTTTCCCATCCTTGTCCAAGGATGGCGTCGATTTCGTTGCTGTAGACGACGTCGATTTCTCTGTTTTTGGAGCCGGCGAATAGCTCGCACGGAAGGTTGAGCGTTGTCCGCTCTTCAGAGCTGACGTGTTTCCCCCGAATGTGTTTTTGTACACTTTCTTGGCGGACGAAGAATCAGCAGCTTTTTTGGGTGCTGCTACGGCGTTGGCTTGTTTTTGCATCGTTTTTGACGCGGCTGGCGCTTGCGAGTCGTTACGATACGCAGAGATCGCCTTAATTGAATCGTATGCGTGGTCCAGGCGGAGCACGACGGTCCACAACTCGTCTTTCGTTGTGTAGTCCACGGAAATGTCGTGGCGCATAACCATCTCCCGACGCATTTTGCCAGGGATGGCGTTCAGGAAACGTTCATTGAACGTTGCCTGGTCAGGAGGCGTGATCATCTCCCCAGCTGCACGATACAGCTGGTTATAGAAGTGTTTGATTCCCTTCGCGGAATCGTATGAAAGTGTTTTGAACGCTTTCGTGGATGCTACTGCTGCAGACTTCTTGATGAAGGTGCAGATAAGGATCTCTAGTAGATCCCAGAATGGGGGGGTTACCCCGTTCTGCACTCCAATGCGTATATAGTGCATCAGGAGGTCTTGTGCCTCGCCTTCAACGGCGGTTGTCAAAGTGTGGACGTGAAACTCGTTGTAAGCTTCACCCTTCCACCCACACGACGACATATAGGCTAGCCAGGAGTGCAGCCAGTTGTGGAATATCTTCGAGTTATTCTCTCCAGACCATTTGATGGTCGGAGTCAGTCCCTGCATCTTCTTGAGCAGTTCTGGGCGTACATCTGCAGGCAGTGGCTGCAGGATTCGGACCTCCACACTTCGGCATGCAGATTCAAGAAGCTGAGTCATGAACTCAGATGGATCAGGCACTGCTCGTGCCGCCGGTGCTGCGTATGAACGCATGGTTGAATCAAACAAACCGGGTCGTACAGACGAGCGGTTTGGAAAGTTGGATGAAGGCTCCCGTTTTGCTTCGGTGCCAAATAGGTCAGGAAGTGGTGGGTTGGGCCAGGACGAGCCACCCTCGCCACCATCCTCGTCATCACCATCGCCACTCGGACGGCGGGGCCTTCTTCCGGAGTTAGACCTAACTTGGTCTACACGCCTCTTGCCCCCTTCTGGAGCCGCAGGCGGTTGTGAGAATCGGTGGTAGTTATCCAGCACTCGTCTGAGTGCTGTGCCGTGGGACAGTCTTTCGGGGTCTTCACCGTTTGCCCCACGACCCACGTTGTATACGAATGCTGCGTCTGCATCCAGACGGGCGTTAAAGTCAAAAGTAGATTCGCTGAGACTACGCTTAGCGAAGATAGGTCTGACCTTGGCGGGCTGTCCACCAATGTCATCTACACGATCCTGGACGTAGATCGGGCGTTTTTTTCGTGCGTAGTAATCATACGGAACACTGGTGGCTTCCGCGTCACCGTCTTCCTCTTGTATCGTCTCCACAGTGGCCTTCATCGGCACTGCTTTCTTTCTCCCGTGGTCGGGAGGGAAATTACGCGTTTGAGTAGCGTCAACGCTTGGTATCTTCACCCCACTGTTCGTGGGTTGGGACGACAGAATGAACGGCGCGGGCACGAAGCCTGGCCTGAAATGGAATGGAGAAGTTCCACTCTCCCCTGTAGTCAATGATCCAGCCAGTTGTCCTGGGTCGATCTCCCTACCCTTTCCTTTGGCGTCAGTGGTTACTGGCGCCATCGACGGGGTAGGTGGCTTAGTCCCACTAAAGATAGGAACAAAACGTCCATCAGATTCTTGTACCTCGACAGACGCGCGTGAACTTGTCGCCTCTGTGACGACGGCAGAGACAGTGGGGATCCCTCCAGGTATGGGGACCCCACTGATTGGTTGACCCGTTGGATTAACGGGAACTACAGGGACCTCCTGGGGCGCTTGCGCCTCCACAGCGGGTTTAGTGATTTGTTGACCCGTTTGATTAACGGGGACTACAGGGACCTCTTGGGGCGCTTGCGCCTCAACAGCGGTTTTTTTCGTCTGGTCAGAGACGACGATGGGGTTTCCACCCGTTGTTGGGTTCACTGGAGGGTTTGCAGATGGGTTATCCACCGTTGCTGCGGGTGGCTTTGGCTCGTCGCGTCGAGAGAGCGCGAGGAGAATTTCGTTAAGTTTCTCATTAAGTCTTTCCTCCACCTTAATGATGTTACGATCTAGACGAGCGATGTTGTCGCTATTCCCAGAGATCTGGGTATTCATGTTACGGACATCGCCTCTCAAGTCGGCGATGTCGTCGTCGACTTGGTCGACGCGATTTCTTAGTACTCGCGCCGTTTCAGACGCGAGGGAGTGGGTTGGGGATGGAGGACGCGACGCGCGCATTGGGACGAATGCCGCGAGAGTCTCCGCTGCGAGGGCTTCAGACGTTGTGACTTCGTCAACGTCTCTCATATAGGTGGGACGCATCTGAGACGCGTCCCTGGGCCCTTGCAGGCCCAGATCGCCACCATCACTTGAGGTGGTGTCGTCTTCCGCCCTACGGCTAGTGGAGGGGCCGGCCGTGTTGGCGGGAGCGTTGGACGTGCTCCTGGTGTTGTATCTCCACGACATCCAGAAGAGGTGTCGAGTTGTTCAACAAGTTCGCGTGAGAACTTGATCGAAGTCGCGCGTTGTCAGGGGCCGACAACGCGCGCGTTGCCAAATGGGGTTTCGGCGCCGGTAACGCGGTGCCGAGAATGGAAAGAGAATAAGAGCGTAAAAAAGTGAAAGGTTATCTTACTAGTTTGGGGACGGTAATGTTCCGTTCCCCCGTTCGCCTCAGGCCTCAGTAATCCGTCTAAGTATACGCTTGATTTGGCTGTATATTGACGGGGTAGAAGTAAAGGCTAATCCGCCTTTTACAGCTACCCCGAGGGTTTATATACAATCTTATACATTCTCGGCACAAATAAATAGAGAAGCTTCCGCGACGCTAAATTAGCGTCGCGACATAATTATTACACAACACAACATCAACTGATGTTGTGGGCGGAATATAGACATGGGCCGGGGCCTCACAATAGCGCTAGCAACATGAATTTCTTCAGTGTGTACATAGTTTGCGATGTCTAATGGATCTCACCCTTTTTGCTGCTCAGGTAACCCTTATCCGACTCCTTTCCACTTTGGAATCTGTCGGATCATAATCGTTAACCTGCAGCCCTGACATATGTGAAAGGAGTGGTCAATAGCCTTGCAGGTGTGGCAGAGTCTATGGTAGTTGAAAGCTGTGCCTGCTTGGGTCCATTTTCCTACAAAGGTTGCTGATTTGAATATCTGAATCCATTCGTTGTGAAGGGAGTCTTGGGTGTCAGTTAGCATGCTGAGGGGGGTTGCACATGGATTTCCCACATGGTGACTGCACTGTCCGTGGTGGGTTTCTGTTTTTCGTTTATGTTGTCTGCAGTGTCTTTTCCATTCAGGGCATATCCTTGTGGGGTGGCTTGGATGCTGTCTACAATATCCATGACTTGGTTGGATGTCATGTCCATTTGTGCTATGTCAGGGACGCGTCCGGGGTAGAGGGGGTCCGGATGTATCGCCCGGCAGAAGGGCCCTCGCGGGGTGCGAACCAGGCGTGCGTGCTGGCGGGTCCGGGAAGGGACAGCAGTCCCTGGCCACTTAGACTGAAGTGGAGAATGTGTTATTGTTATTAAAAGGGGAAACTATACTACTTACCTGAAGTGGAGAATGTGAGAAGAAGGTTACTTCTTCGGTTCCCACTTCAGGTACATTTATGTACATGCGGCTTGAGTCACATGACGAGTGCCATGTCACCCTCGGAGACAGCCGCAGGCATCCGGGTATCCCCGTGGGGGATCCCAAGAGCGTCCGCTGCATGCGCGCATGCTGGGCACAGCGGGGAGCCATCCGGGGTGTGTGGGCCGGACGGGTCAATAGTACATTGATACAAAGGAGGGTGGTCCGTGTAGATAGAAGGAAATAAACAAGAAAAGGAAGATGAGAGGAATGAGATAAAGAAAGGGGAAGAAAGAGAGAAAGGAAAGAGGAGGAGAGACAGAGGAAGGAGGAGGGAGAGGGTTGGACAGCAGGGAGCGGGTGTGGTGTGGCCGGGTGGGTCCAGGTGGACCCGGGTCAGGGGGGTGTGCCCTGACAACGTGGGTCCGGGTCCGGGCTAGTCAGGGTGTGTGCCCTGACAGCCTGCCCCCGATCCCATATGACTGCCACCCCAGTAGAGGTAACAGCTTTGGCCAATACCCCAAATGAACTCCACCACAAAACCACTACTGAGAAAAAACATACAAAAGAGTACTGGTAATCACACTAGAAATAAAAACAAGCATTATCTAGCTGCCCAATCATACTCTCACTGTAATATACAAAACATCATCGATGAAAATAAGGAACTTCATAAGCGCAAAGCCCAAATTTACTGAGCCCCGGTGACAGGAAAGCCTAGCACTAACCCCCCCCCCCCCCCCCGATAATCATAAACCCCCTGGCAAATCAGCTGGCAACTGAGCCAGGGACCCCCATATGCCCAAAAACAAAGATCACTAACAAAGCCCAATCACAACGTCATCGTCAACTCAACAACGGCAAACTTGCCCTTGGTGCCTGGAGGGTGGAATGTTTATCCCGTTTTACAGAAACCCAATGAAAGATACTGAGGATCGGAAAATGGACAATCCCAAACCCCAACTAGTCCACTCCACCTGAGAGGCGGCAGGGACCCGAAAACAGTCTCAGGACAAATCCAGATAGCAGCCCTCAACATCAAAGGTGCAAACAGCAACCACACGAAGAAGAAATGGAGCTTGATCACTAACATGATGATTAATCGTAAAATTGCTATTATGGCCATTTCTGAGACTCACACAGATGGTCCCCTAGCAGAAAACCTAGAACACAGACACAAAGACAAATTCCACATCCTACACTCTTATGACCCCGACCACACATGAGCAACTGGGGTTGCACTAATAATCAATAAGAACATGATTAGAAACGACCCAGAAGGGACAATGGACCTCATACCCGGCCGAGCCCTCATGACTACAGTAGAATGGCCTGCAGGCATAAAGAATAATATCATCGCAGTATACACCCCGAACATCGATGGAGCCGGAACCAACAATGTGAACTTCTGGAAAACACTAGCCACCCGGACAAATGGCCTCCCTGTCAACATCATCCTTGGGGATTTCAATGTTGTTGAGGAATCCTTGGACTGCTTCCCCCCACACAGAGACGTGGATAGCGCAGTAAATACCCTGAAAACCCTAATGGAAGATAAAAGCCTAGAAGATGGCTGGCACCTAGCCAACCCCCCACCCACAATGAACTTTACCTTTGGGCACACATCAGGCACCCACCTGTCATGAATCGACAGAATCCATACATCAGGTGAACTTTATAATAAGGCCCTAACATGGAGCATCGAAAACTCGGACTTACCAACAACAGATCACCAGATGATCATGGTCACTATCCATGACCAGAAATCACCTTACATAGGCAGAGGGAGGTGGGCCATTCCAGACTACCTCATAAACAACGAAACCTTCCTCACAACTGTTGAAGAGTATGGAAGAAACACCCTGAAGGAAATTGAGGAAAGCAAACCCCCCACACATGGCGGAACCCAAGCCAAATTCCAAAACTTCCTGAGGGAGACAGTAAACCTAGTGCGCAAGCTTGCCAAAGCGAAAAGCGGGAAGATAAACTCGATGCTAGCCAGACTAGAAAAAAGACGAAACAAAGCGATAGCCCAACTTCATGTGAATGCACACCACCTCAAAGAAAAACAATACCAAATAATGGCCCTTACCGAGAGAATCCGAGAAGTCGAAAAAACCAAACAAGCTAGAAACAGTACCACAGCAAGCATGAACAGAAAAGTGTATGCTGAATCCATTAATAAATATTGGTGCAACTGGGGTAAAGATAAAAAGCCGAGAGACACAATACATGAAATGAAAATCCCACAATCAAACCCAACCCAATACACTACCGACTCCTCTGAAATGGCAACACTAGCAGCAGACTACTACAACTCAGTCCAATTAAAAGACCTAAACACCACCCCCCCCCCGAAGAAAGAGAGACACAGATAAAAGAACACCTATCAAACCTCCAGCACATCTCAGACACAACAGCTGCCCCCATGACCACCCTAATCAGTTATGAAGAGGTTGCCCAAGCCCTGAAACAGTCCCCAAACGGAAGAGCTCCAGGCCTGAACAGCATCCCAACTGAACTGTATAAAAAGCTCAATGAAAGATGGAAAATAAAAAAGAACGACAGTCATGGCATTGACATCATAAAACTCCTACAGAAAATCTACAACAATATCAAAACAAGTGGCTCTGCTGCCCCTGAATTCACAGTGGGCTGGATATGCCCATTTTTTAAGAAAAAAGATAGGAGGGAAATCGCAAACTACAGGCCCATCACAGTTCTAAACGCTGAATACAAAGTCATGACTACCGCCTTAATGAACAGACTAGCCCCCCTCACCCCATCCCTAATAAACAGATGCCAAGCAGCCTTCATAAAAGGGCAAAGCATCCACAACCAGATTGATCTCGTCAACTGCATGATCGACCTATGCAAAATCATCGGCCAGAATGGGGCCATCATTGCACTCGACCAAGAGAAAGCCTATGATAGAATCAGGCATGATTATCTATGGCAAACCCTCAAAGCAATGGGGATCCCTCAACCTGTCGTATCCCGGAATCCCGACCCCGTGCACTCCCACCACATCACACCTTCCTAACAACTTCACCATCCCCTACACCATGCCTCCCCACTCCCCAAGTCACCTTCCCTCCTGACTGTCTCAGCTCCGGTCTGGTTGCAGCACACCGAACCTTGGCCACTCCCATCCCGGAAGCTCGGTCCTGAGTTGGAACATTTGGAGACTCCGGATTTGCTCCGATATCCCGACAGACCTCCGACATCCCGTGACACACCCTTAAACCATTTCTCCACCCATTTCATTTATTTGAGTCACCCAACATCCTTCAGATATGCAACTCCGCTTTCGGAGTTACCCGCATCCTTCGGTGATCTCACTCACATCATCACTTATTAGTCACCTTCCATTCTTAGCACGACTATCTTCTTCTTACCATTCAGTCGGCTAACCCCCCCTTACCCATTTCTCGTTCCCATTCATTTTCCGGCCTCTTACTCCGCCCTCCATGGTCTGACACCTCGGTTCCCCATTAAAGATATCGTTTGGGACCTTTCGGTACCTCTCAGTATCATTTGGCACCTTTTGGTGTTGTCCCATTGTCATTCAGACTTTGACTAAGTCCTTTCCATTCCCCTTTATAAATACCCGTAGATTAGAACCTGTAGTTCCTCAGTTCTAATCTCAACTAAAATGCTACCCAAAGTCCCTCTGAGTGAATCCCGTTCCCATTCTACAAGATACCTCAGACATAAGAAATACAAGGACTAACTGAGACGTAACGGAGGCACAGCGCTCCCTCCGAGTCACTGAGGCCGCGTCCTTCTTAGAGCCTCTTGTACCATCCAGCAGAACCGGGCTTCCTGGAGAAGCTTCGGTCCACCACCAGAGCTCTCGGATCCCCCTCTAGTTGAGCCCTGCCTGCATTCAGACTCACGCATTTACCCCTACGATCCGGGTTTTTGACACAACCCACCATTAGAACCATCAGAACCTTGTACACAACCCCAAGAACATCAGTCATCCTAAACGGCATCATCAGCAAACACTTCCATGTTAACCACGGAGTGAGACAAGGGGACCCATTGTCCTGCCTGCTCTTCAACTTGGCGATCGAACCCCTATCCACTACCCTGTGCAACTCGGACAAACTAAAGGGGCTCGAAATAAATACCCCATCACTATCCCAGAGGGTCATCCTATCACTATTTGCAGATGACGCAGCTGTCTTCATGTCCGAGGATGACAGCCCTGAGGCCCTATTCCAGATCCTTCGCGACTGGTGCACCGCATCTGGCGCTAAATTCAACAACGAAAAATCAGTCATAATCCCACTTGGTACGACCACTTACAGAGAAACCCTTGCAAACTCCAGGAATATGAACCCCAACAGAAACAAACCCCTGGACGAAGACATAACCATTCTCTGGGATGGACAAACGACGCGATATCTCGGAGCCCAATGCGGCAATCACCCCAATAACCACGACCCCTGGCCTGCCATAATCACCAAAGTCAAAGTGAGCCTAAAAAAATTGGAAAAAGTCCTACCCCACCCTAGAAGGATGTAAACTGATCACACAAATGGTCATGGGAGGAATGACCCAATTCCACACCCAAGCTCAAGGAATGCCACCAAAGATTGAAAAAGAACTTAACAAAATTGTGAAAGACTTCATCTGGGATGCACAGATCCCCTTGGTAAGCATGGAGGCCATGAGCAGCCCCCAGAACGAAAGAGGAAGAAATATCCTAAACATAAAAGCAAGAAATGACGCGATAAGAATAATAAAACTGAAAAAAATAGTAGACAGATCACCAAACAGACCACCTGCAGCCAACGCTGCAGAAGCAATAATACTACACTCCCTCCCAAAGTGCATCCATGAAGGGGAAAAACACAACCCAAAAATAGTAGATATCTTTGCCCAAAACATCCTTGATAAGAAACGTCACACTAGTAAAACCTTGCCTCAAGAGCTAAAAGACATCCTGAACACCGGAGCTAAGTACAACCTTGCCATCGAAGATGTTAACATGCCCACCGAAACCTGCCTAAACCTCCCAGCATGGTACCACATAGGAAGATCTAACACCACGAGGATAAATGAGAACTCTGCCATGGCTAAATGCCTAAGACTTACCCATAAATGTCAGAGGACAGAGGACCTCCTCTACCAAGCAAGCATACTGGCAAACCATGACCACAACCCTACTATGAATGGACTATGCCTGTGCCCAAAATGCTCAGAGTATAAAATGCAAGGCTGCAAAAACCCGGGAGCCTGCTATAAGACAGCAGGAAACCTTATCAGGAGCCTGAAACCGGAGTTCAACCCATGCATACAACCTAAGGAAAACCCCCTCCCCAAAAGGCAGGAGCTAGAAAGCATACAACACCATTCTCTTGGCAACCCTACTAATGTCAAAATCATTAACACCCTCCCCCAAAGCAGATGTGAAATATCAAGTTACCTGAGGATTTTTAGAGAAATACCGCATCTGCCCTGTCAGGGATCGGCCCCTGACCCCGCTGTCAGGGCACCCAACCACACCCCAGAACCACCCTCCCAGACTTCCCCCTCTTCCCTGACCTCCCCATCCCTACATATCTCTCACAACTTCAGCCCGCATGTGAGCCCGTGGGAAAAATCACGTGGGTCAAGGCGAGCAACTCGCCTTAACCCATGTGACACCTTTTCCGAGTCGCGGGAACATGCTCGGCTTCTACCCAGAGTCACGTTACGAACTGTACAGTACACTTCCCTTTTATAGTAGCCAAGCGGGGAATAGGGAAACTTACCCTTCTTCTCAACTCAGTCCCCGCTTAGGCAAGTTGTAGTTACCCTCTGTAATACATGACAACTCAGTCCCCACTAGTCCCTTCAGTGAGTTTGAGGAGCTGAGGACAGGGTCTAGTGCCCAGGCACCCGGAACACCGCACACACCTAGGGCCAAGGTCAGGCTGTCCCCAATCAAGGACCGAGCCCTGACATGCCCCCACTCAACCCTGAACCCACAACCCCTGACCCACCCCCCACCGACATCATGGTCTACACTGATGGATCATGCACAAACAATGGGGAAACCACAGTGAGGGCCAGACTAGGAACATGGTTTGCCACAAATGACCCCTGAAATGTGGGCCTCCCGATAGACCTAAACTACCTGCAAACAAACAACATGGCAGAAATACTAGCAATAAAACATGTGATCACCATGACCCCTATGAACACAAGACTCCATATCAAAACAGACTCAAAATGGAGCCTGAACACTTTACACACAAACCTGGAAAACCTCGAAGACAACAACTTCCTTGACACCCCAAGCCCCCAAGCCATCCAGAACGCCATAAACGCTCTCTGACAAAGAACCGGAATTACCACCATAGAGTGGATCAAAGGCCATGACAGTACTGAAGGAAATGAGAAAGCAGATGAACTCGCCCTACAAGGCACGACAGAACACCACCCCCCTGGGGAAGACAACTGAGCTGGACAACTCACCCAAAATGGGGCCAGACTGACCTCGCTCACCCAATCCTCTGCAACAAAGCTCATGCTAAGGGAAATGTCTAAGAAAAGAGCAGTAACAAGTGAGAGTGTGAAAGAGAACATGAACAGGATAAGGAATGCACTGAAAGACCTCCACTGCACCTCCCCGACAGACAACCTAATCTGGAAGTCAATCCTGAAACGAAGGAACAACTCCACCCCGAACATACAAAACTTCCTCTGGAAACTGGTGCGGGGGGCCCACAAAGAGGGTACATACTGGGCAAAAATCCCAGGCTGCGAAGATAGGGCAGTGTGTAATGAATGCAACACGATCGAGTCGATGGAACATATTGTCTTCCAATGCCCACACAACCAAGGGCCAAAAAAATGGGCCAGACCAAAGGAATCAACTGGCCAGCAAATATGGGCCTACACCACGTAATGGCAGCCCCACTAACCAAAATCAAAGATTCCAAAGGAAGGACAAAAGCGGGCATGACCCGACTTTATAAAATCATCTCCACAGAATGCGCTTGGCTAGTGTGGAACCTGAGGTGCAAAAGAGTCATTGGTAACGAAGATGGCGAGGCCGGCAATATCCCCCCAACAAGGCCATCGGCACCTTCCTAACCACCCTAAATGAAAAACTGAAGCAAAACAAATGCCTCACAAATAGGAAAAAATACCGCAAAAACGCAATATCAGGTAAACTCGTCCTACACACCTGGAGCGGAATCCTACAGAACAAAGTGCACCTCCCTGAGAACTGGCTCAAGAGCAACGGGGTTTTAGTGGGTATACCTGACCCGCCAAGGTCAGGTGAGCCCCACACAGAGCATATTATTAATGCCGGTGCGTAAAGCATTTCCCCGAGGTGGCAGTCTCAGTATCATACAGACGCGTCATCCCGACCTTCCCGGAAGGACCAGCCTTCCCCCACAAACCCCCAGGCAATCTTTGCCCGCGAAAGCTACAGGGGTTCCACCAAAAAAAATAAAAAATAAAATAGAAGAACCAGCACGATCGCTTTCTTTTTTCCTTGCCTCTCTTTTCTCTCCCCTTTCCCTTCTTTCCTTCTTTTCCATTTCCCTCCCCTCCCACAATTAAATTCCTCGATTCAAAGATAAGACCCGGCCCCAAATCCTGGCAGCTAAGTGAATGAAACACAAATGCCACGTATGCCCCAGAGCCACTGCGGAACGAGGTGCCAATGTTGGAAAACGATGGAGGATGAAAGGAACATGCCCAAGATGCCAAGAATTTTGTCCGTGGGGCATTCCCATAATGATGAAGCCAACAACAATGAAGGGATAAGACCCAGAATCGAAATACGAATAATGAGAGGCACATCCTCCAAGAGATCGCTGGACATGCAAACCATCTCGTTGATTGTGGAAGTATGGAAAGGATGAAAAGTTGGACAAGATGAGAATAAATGATCCAAAGATTCCGCTACAGAACAGCCAAAGCGGCACTAGGCAGATTGAACTAGGCCTGCCGCAAGCAAAGCACAACACAGCAATTGGCCTGAACGAGCATACAGTTGGACGCTCGCAGAAAAACCTGCACTTGACCGTTCATAGGGAAATGGGGGACAAGAACCTGCTGCCACTCCTGGCATTCGTTGGCAGGTACTCCAGAATAAACGTGTCGCTGTCTTCTCAGCAAAACGAGAGGTCAGGAAAAGGTGTTGTGACTAAGTAGTCACATGGTTTAACCGAGTCACTTGGTTAGGATCCGGAGAAGTCCGAATCCCCGGCAGCTGTGGGAACGTGGCTGCGTAGAATGCACACGGTTTAGCCGTAACCCCGAGCGGGAGCGGACTTGACGGACGTCTCACGTGTCTTCATCTCATGTGTCTTGCCTATTTCAGTTCCGTCTCAATTCATGTAGCTTTGCAACTGCCTGTATGACTCGGATGTCTCTCTTGTTTCATCTCGCATGTGTTAGCCTGTTTTCATGTATATAAGGAGTTGACCAGTGAAGACGGATTCTTCAACTGGTCAACACAGGTCGCCAACCTGAATTGACTTCTTGTGATCTTGTGACTTGTAGCTCGTGATCTTCTTGCTCGTGACCTCGCTTCTTGTGATCTCACAACTCTCGCTCCGTCCCGCTCCGTTCTCACGCTCTTAGCGCCGAGAGGTTTGTGACATCACCAGCGTAACGGTTCTCCAGGAAAATCAACAGTTTATGCATGTTGTCATAAGAGCTAGCCTGT